>NC_064926.1:465646018-465783518 GCF_023897955.1 Schistocerca gregaria | reverse complement strand
GCCATTGTCATATGACAAGGGTATAAATGTAAAACTGTAGAAGTAAGCAAGTTTTGTGTTGATCAGAACTTCGAGGTTTGTGTACTTCAGCTAGATAATGTAGTATTGATATTAGCAACAGTGTACAGGTTCCCGTTAGGAGACTGGGAACTGTTCATAAAAAAAGTTTGACTCCTTATTATGCTGTCTGTCAGACAAAAAGAAAAAGTTATTAATCTTGGGTGATTTCAATGTAAACTTTCTAAGTAAATCTGATAGGAAAAGTGAACTAGAAGTGTTATTAACAACATATAATTTAGAATCAGTACTCAAGGTACCCTCTGCCACACACCGTCAGGTGGCTTGCGGAGTATAGATGTAGATGTAGAATTTTCCTACACATATAGCTCAGGACTGTAGCATGCTAATAGATAATGTATTTGTGCAGAAAGAGGATTAAAACAAGCACATGCTTTCCCTATGGTAAATGGTTTATCAGACCATGATGCACAACTGATTAACTTACAAAACCTAACAGGGCGTATAGTTCAGAAACCATTAAGTAAAAGTGTGAGGTCACTCAACCCGGTATCTATAGAGCACTTCAGAGAAAACTTAAGAAATGTTAATGAGCCAAATGCTAATGATAAATGCAACATATTTCATGATAAATTTATATCCCTTTTTGAACATTGTTTCTCAAAGAAAATTACTAAATGTAACACCACACACTTTTCAAAGAAGCCTTGGATTATTACAGGTATTAAAGTGTTTTCAGAAAGGAAAAGAAAACTGTATGAGACAGCAAGAAGTAGTAAAGATCCAGAAGTAGTTTTACACTATAAAAATTATTGTAACATACTGAGAAAAGTTGTAAGGAAATCAAGAAATATGTATGTTAGAGAATAAATTAACAACTCTGGCAATAAAATCAAATCAATATGGAATGTTTCAATATGGAATGTTGTTAGGAGGGAAGCAGGAAAAGTAACTACTGGGGTAGGTAGTATTACTATTAAAGAGAACGAGACCGTCCTAACCAACAGTACACAAGTATCAATGTATTTAACAACCATTTCTTAAGTGTAGGAGAAAAAATTGCTGAGAACAGTTCAAAAGAGAAAGCCAGGCAGTACATGGAATAATCTGTTTTTTAAAAAAAGTTTAGTCAGGTTAACTTTTACCTAACAACATCTTGTGGAATAAGTAAAATTATTAAATCTTTGAAAAATAAATGTTCTGCTGGAGTAGATGACATCTCTAATAAGATATTAAAACAATGTGGAGCAATTACAGCTGATGTTCTGAGTCACATATGTAATGCATCACTAACTCAAGGTATTTTCACAGACAGGTTAAAGTAAGCCATTGTCAGACCTGAGAGGCATGATGGAAATATATTGAATCTAATGGCAACAAATAGACCTGACATTTTTGAGGAAGTCCACATGAAAACTGGTGTCAGTTACCATGATGCAGTTGTGGCAACAATAATGACCAAAGTACAAAAGCCAGAAAAAAAACAAGCAGAAATATACATATGTTCAGTACACTAGAAATAAAATCAGTAGTGTCATATCTCAATGAAGCATATGAAATTTCCAGCACAGGGCAGGAGGACACAGATGAACTCTGGTTCGAGTTTAAAAGAATAGTTCACCATGAATTGGGTAGATATGAGTCCAGTAGAGCAGTTCATAACAGGAGTGACCCTCTATGGTATGCAGTCACTGAAAGAAATTTCTTAAGAAGGAGAGATTACTGCATAACACGTGTAAAATAAAGCTTAGGACTATAGATAGAGAGATGCTGAATGAAACACATTTGGCTGTCGAGAGAGCAATGTGTGATGCCTTAAATGACTACCACAGCATGATAGTGTCAAGTGATCTTTCACAGAACCCAAAGAAATTCTGGTCATATGTAAAGGCTGATAGTGACACCAAAGTTACTGTCCAGTTCCTAGGGAATGATACAGAAGTTGAAACTGAGAGTAGTAAAGCAAAAGCTGAAATGCTTAACGCTGTTTTCAAATGCCCCTTTACAAATGAAATTCCAGGAGAATTTCCCCAATTTAATCATCATACCACTGGAAAGATAAATGAAATAAGTAATAGTGTCAGTGGCTTTGAGAAACAGCTGAAATCATTAAAACTGAACAAAGCAGGCGATAGACTTAGGTTTATTGGTACAATACTGGGGAAGTGCAGTCAGTCTACAAAGGAGATTGCTTACAAACACTCATGATACCAGTTCTAGAATATTTCAGACGACTGCTCACTTTAGTAGAGTGCAGTAACATCAGCAAAATCTTCAGTCCTCTGTGGTACCATATTTTAACTCTCCTAGCATGAAATTATTATCTCTTTTAAGAACCTTATGGGATACACAAATATTAAATTATGACTTCTCGCTTATGTGTTAGCATGCCACAATCTGCTTTAGGGAATGGTTTTCCTTCCTCTAAAACTAAAACTAAACTGTAACTTCATCGTAATAGGCCTTGGAAGGCCCAACAGTACTGATCAACCACTGTGTCATCCTCAGCTGAGAGGTATCACTGGATGCGGATATGTAGCAGCAGGTGATCAGCACACTGCTCTCCAAGCCATTGTCAACTTACATGACCACAGCTGCTACTTTTCAGTCAAGTAGTTCCCCACATTCACTTCCTCTACCCCTCATAAAGAAATGAAAGGTATAATTAAGTGTGTTAGGATTGAAGAAATAAAGAAGACAGATCCATGAAGAGAGAGTCCCATCTCTTTAATACATAAGTAAAGCATGTACAAGTAAATTGTTATGTTTTGTTACAAAGCACCACTATTTAATCTTTATAAAACGTAGGGGTTAGTTCTGTCATAACATCTTTTTAAACAGTCATAACTATGACTTTGCCCATTTTAATTAAATCTAAGAAATGAAAGCAAGAGATTAAGTTAGCTGGAAGACAACAGAGAAGGAAAAGGGTAAGAAATTGCTTCAAAGGAAACTAAAGAGGAAATAATGAAACAGTTAACCTGGTAAGCCTGGTGGATGTCAAACTGTCAACACCACTTGGAGTGCAGGTTCCCCTGGGGACTTCATTTTCTTTATACCTTGGTACTATATAAATATTTTTCTTGGCCATGTAACTACTTCTGATAAAATTTTTCAGCATCGGAATCATACAGGGTTATTCAGCTGCCCCTACCGATGTCCCTTTATGCAAAAATGCAATTTTATACCTGGCCTTCAAAAACCACCATGTGGTTTTCATACTCTTTCAGTTGCTATGTGCAAACTATCAGTCCTACAGAAAAATGGACAGAACCTTTTTGTGCGAAATTTAAGGTAGTTAAATTTTGTTTTGAGGTACATTTTCACTAGAAGCCATAGGTTTTGAGTCAGAAAAATGTACAAACGTGACCATCAAATGCACCCCAGTTCCCATCCTCATTCCCCACTGCTCAAGATTTCTAGTATGTTGTTCATGGCCCTCCCTCCTACCACTATACAAAAATTTGCGACTGCACATATTATTTCCCGCATTTGACCATTGGTCATATAATGCCACCAACTAGTCGAATACTTACAAATTACAAAATTGATGTTTGTGTAAATTTTACCTAACAATTTTGTGAATTTTAACAGCATAAAATAAAGAATTATATTGGTATATTCACCAGTCATTTTGACCATGAGACTACTTGTAACGGTTAAGTTTGGATCAAATTGTCCACATAATTAATTTTCGTGTAATGTTTACAAAAGTCACTTTTCTTCCTTTGTTCTCAAAGGCATGTTTACAATAATAATGTTAATGAAATTGCAGGCTATACTGGTGGCCCAATCAATAGAGATAAAAAAGGTCAAATATCATGAATAGTTCATATAACTGGAAATTTTTGTACGGTGGTAGGAGCGAGTGCCATTAGCAACATACTAGAAATTCTGGCTGGTGAGGGATGGGTGTGAGGATGGAGGTGTGTTTGAAGGTCACTTTTGTATGATTTTGTTGAATAACTCAAAAACTGTGGTCTACAGTGAAAACATATCCCAGTATACATTAAATTTCCTACAAAAGGTCCTGTTGATTTTTTCTTTAGGGCTCAAGTTCATTCACAGTGAGTGAGAGAATATGAAAATCTTGTGCATGGTTCTTGAAGACCAGATATAACGTAGCAGGTTGCATAAAATGACATCGGTAGAGGCAGCCGAATGACCCCATATAATTAAATTACTTATAAGAAATGTATATTTGCAGTATTTCATTAGCATCCAACAATAAAGCAGTGCTCCTTTTCCAGCAATAATCTTTAAATTGCTTAATCTAACAGCTGATTTCTGACAACTGAAGGCACTGCTTACTTTGTTTGTCACATAGTCTGAAGAACTCTCCTTTGGCTTTGACTGCCGAGTAAATAAAGAAGCACTAAGGCCATAGAGCCTCAGGTAAGTAGTAAATTGATCAATAAATTAACAAATATAACTAAATATAATTATATGTCTAAAAACAAAGATGATGTAACTTACCAAACAAAAGCATTGGCATATTGATAGAGACACTGACAAACACAAACACACACACAAAATTCAAGCTTTCACAACCCACGGTTGCTTCATCAGGAAACAGGGAAGGAGAGGGAAAGACGAAAGGATGTTGGTAAGGAGTCATTCCAATCCCGGGGTGGAAAGACTAACCTTAGGGTGAAAAAGGGATAGGTATACACTCACACACACACACACACACACACACACACACACACACACATCCATCTGCACATATACAGACACAAGCAGACATATGTAAAGGCAAAGAGTTTGGGCAGAGATGTCAGTCGAGGCGGAAGTAAAGAGGCAAAGATGTTGTTGAATGACAGGTAAGGTATGAGCGGCGGCAACTTGAAATTAGCAGAGTTTGAGGCCTGGTGGGTAACGGGAAGAGAGGATATATTGAAGGGCAAGTTCCCATCTCCAGAGTTCTGATAGGTTGGTGTTAGTGGGAAGTATCCAGATAACCCGGACGGTGTAACACTGTGCCAAGTTGTGCTGGCCATGCACCAAGCCATGTATAGCCACAGGGTGATCCTCATTACCAAGGAACACTGTCTGCCTGTGTACATTCATGTGAATGGACAGTTTGTTGCTGGTCATTCCCACATTGAAAGCTTCACAGTGTAGGCAGATCAGTTGGTAAATCCTGTAGGTGCTTTCACACTTGGCTCTGCCTTTGATCGTGTACACCTTCTGGGTTACAGGACTGGAGTAGGTGGTGGTGGGAGGGTGCATGGGACAGTTTTTACACTGGGGGTGGTTACAAGGGTAGGAGCCAGAGGGTAGGAAAGGTGGTTTGGGGATTTCATAGGGATGAACCAAGAGGTTACAAAGGTTAGGTGGACGGCAGAAAGACACTCTTGGTGGAGTGGGGAGGATTTCATGAAGGATGGATCTCATTTCAGGGCAGGATTCGAGGAAGTCGTATCCCTGCTGGAGAGCCACATTCAGAGTCTGATCCAGTCCCGGAAAGTATCCTGTCACAAGTGGGGCACTTTTGGGGTTCTTCTGTGGGAGGTTATGGTTTTGAGGGGATGAGGAAGTGGCTCTGGTTATTTGCTTCTGTACCAGGTCGGGAGGGTAGTTGCGGGATGCAAAACCTGTTTTCAGGTTGTTGGTGTAATGATTCAGGGATTCAGGACTGGAGCAGATTCGTTTGCCACGAAGACCCAGGCTGTAGGGAAGGGACCCACCAACAAGCAACAGTACCTCCATTATGACAGCTGCCACCCATCCATATCAAACAGTCCCTTCCCTACAGACTAGGTCTTTGTGGCAAACATATGTCTGCTTGTGTCTGTATATGTGCGGATGGATATGTGTGTGTGTGCGAGTGTATACCTGTCCCTTTTCCCTCTAAGGTAAGTCTTTCCACTCCTGGAATTGGAATGACTCCTTACCATCTCCCTTAAAACCCACATCCTTTCGTCTTTCCCTCTCCTTCCCTCTTTCCTGATGAAGCAACTGTGGGTTGCGAAAGCTGGAATTATGTGCGTGTGTTTGTGTTTGTCAGTGTCTCTATCAATATTCCAACACTTTTGTTTCATAAGTTACATCATCTTTGTTTTTAGATATATTTTTCCCTCGTGGAATGTTTCCCTCTATTATATAAATATAATTATACTCTCATAGTAACACTCAATGCATTCAGAGTTTAATTCCTCCTCTGAATTTTCATTACACTATGAATCATGCTTACAATCATCATGTACTCTAGTGTATTTGCCAGAGCACAGAAATTATTTTTGGTTTTGTGCTATATCCCCCACAAAATTAGGTGCAGCACTGGCAGAGTCAATCTTTTGTTGTACTTACAACTCTACTACTCCCTTATTTTTGATTCTTTAATATCTTAGGTTCACCATGTAATGCTAATGCTCTTTATTTCTTACTAGGTTAACACTGTTTATTTACTTCAGTTGTAAGTCCTTTGGTAGTATTAATAAGGCCTCTTCTATATTAGAGATTTTATCTCTTTTCGTAGCTGCCTCCTCCACTTGCCATTTTAAATCTGACAATGCTTGTACTTTTGTTCTAATACTATTTGACAGCTTGCCTAATTTTGCAATTTTTTTCTGCTTTAGCCTTCATGAAAGCCATTAATGCTTCCATCTTCATCTAAACCAGGCAGTGTTTCTTGAGTACTTTTCGTTTCATTAAATTCCCTACTAGTCTGCAGTAAAACCTTTACCCATTCTCACATATCTGAGCTTTGATTATTTAATACCTTAGATTCATCATGTATCTCTTTAAACAGCTAATGCTCTTTATTTCTTACAAGGTAATACTGTTTATTTACTTCAGTTGTAAGTCCTTTGGTAGTATTAATAAGGGCTCTTCGATATTAGAGATTTTACCTCCTTTCGTAGCTGCCTCCTCCACTTGCCATTTTAAATCTGAAATGCTTGTCCTTGTGTTCTAATACTATTTGACAGCTTGCCTAATTTTGCAAATTTTTTTCTGCTTAAGCCTTCATGAAAGCCATTAATGCTTCCATCTCCCTACTCCAAACTGGCATACAACTTTAACCAAGAATACATATGTACGTAGTATGTCCCTTGTTATCTACCTTTCTACACCAATTCAACTCGTTGGAAATTTGAACATAAACACAGCACACAAAATTTCAGTACTGGGCTGAATACTGCTCATTGGATGATGAATACAGCTTCCTGCAGTGCAGTGCTGCAAGTATTGGTAGCTAAGACATAGCCAATGCAGCGTGTCAATGAACTGTGCCACATATGGTGCATGGAGATGAGCCACCATCATGCCGACTGTCAGCTGCGGTAGCTGCATAGTGGACTGCTGAGTCAGTTGTAGCCCTCCAATCAAAGACAGGAAATCTTCTTAGTCAAATGATGAAGTCTCCTAGTATTTACATGTCTAGGTCAACTTGAACACAGTCGTATCTACAGTTTGAGCCGCTATGGACAACAAAGTTTAATTCAAAGTTCCCTTGTTCATTCAAATTTTCTTAAATTATTCTTTTAAACATTTTTGAAGATACCTTTATTCTTGTAGTTCAGTTTGCTATACTACACTGTGTATTATTAATCTTCTTAAATGTTTGTTGTTGGTATCAATGATCCTTGTCAATGATGGATTTTCCAAATTATTACAACGAAATTTGCACAAAATCCTCATATTCTTTCTTTATCACTGCTAATCTGGGTCCCTAATCTAGGTTACCATAATGGAATGAGGCTTCAGTGTTCCATTTTCTGTGTGAATCTGTAATTCTTTGACGTCTGATATCAGTAGTGTAATTTAATAATATATGTTTCAGTTGCCTATTCTTGATGTTTGCTGAGGTGGATGAGCTAGTCAACTCTACTCAACAGTACTTGCAACATGCAATAAGCAGTTTGGACCACGTATATTCACAAATTTATGATTTTTTTCTTTTTTTCAATCTTATTTGAAATGTTTTAAACTCTGACTGTATAATATGTCATGCTAACACAGTTACCCCTGTGATTAAAATGAAAATTTCATAAAATTATGGTACTATAAAAAGATATATATTTTTGTAAATAAACTAGAAAGAAACTTCCACATGGGAAAAATATATTAAAAACAAAGATTCCAAGACTTACCAAGCAGGAAAGCTTGAGGCGGAGAGTATGGCGTTCAAGGATTTGAAGGGATTTATAAAAGGTAGGGGGAGGCGGAGATCCAGGCCGGATGGGCATAGCAGAGGATAGGGCGGATGAGGGATTTATAGGTGTGGAGGATGGTGGAGGGGTCCAAACCCCAAATACGGCCTGAAAGGAGCTTGAGGAGGCGGAGTCGGGAGTGTTCCTTGGCTTGGATTGTCCGGAGATGGGGGGTCCAGGAGAGGCGACGGTCGAGGGTGACGCCAAGGTACTTGAGGGTGGGGGTGAGGGCGATAGGACGGCCATAGACGGTGAGATAGAAATCAAGGAGGTGGAAGGAAGGGGTGGTTTTGCCTACAATGATCGCCTGGGTTTTGGAGGGATTGACCTTGAGCAACCACTGGTTGCACCAAGCGGTGAACCGGTCAAGATGGGATTGGAGAAGGTGTTGGGAGCGCTGCAGGGTGGGGGCAAGGGCAAGGAAGGCGGTGTCATCGGCAAACTGGAGAAGGTGGACGGGGGGATGACGGCGGCGGCATGTCCGCCGTATACAAAAGGTACAGAAGGGGGGGAGAGGACAGAGCCTTGGGGCACACCGACGGAGGGAAAAAAAGGTGTAGGAATCTGTGTTACGGATGGTGACGTAGGAAGGACGGCGGGAGAGAAAGGAGCTGATCAGATGGATGTAATTAATGGGAAGGGCGAAGGTTTGGAGCTTGAAGAGGAGACCGGAATGCCATACGCGGTCATAAGCATGTTCGAGGTCCAGGGAGAGGAAGATTGCAGAGCGACGGGAATTAAGCTGTTCAGAAAGGAGATGAGTGAGGTGAAGGAGAAGGTCGTCGGAAGAGAAGGATGGCCGAAAGCCACACTGGGTGATGGGAAGGAGGCGGTGCTGGCAGAGATGCTGGTGGATGCAGCGGGTGAGGATAGATTCCAGGACCTTGCTGAAGACCGAGGTAAGGCTGATGGGACGGTAGGAAGAGACGGCAGACGGCGGTTTGCCAGGTTTAAGGAACATCAGGATACGGGAGGTTTTCCACAGGTCGGGGTAGTAACCGGTGGACAGGACTACATTGTAGAGCCTGGCCAAGGTGGAGAGGAAAGAGGCAGGAGCTTCGCCAAGGTGACGATAGGTGACACGATCGTGACCAGGAGCGGTGTTGCGTTTTGTGCGGAGTGTAGCGATGAGATCCTGTGTAGTGATTGGGGCATTGAGTTCCGTGTGTGTAATGTTGTCCAAGTACTGGAAACCAGGTGCGAGGGGAGGGATAGAGGTGTCAGTTCGATCGCGGACATCCGGGAAGAGGGAGTAATCAAACTGGGGATCATCGGGGATGGAAAAGACATCAGACAGGTAGGAGGCAAAGTGATTGGCCTTGCTAAGGGTGTCAGGGAAAGGGTGATCATCATGGAGAAGAGGATAGTAGGGGGAGGGTTTAGTTCCGGTAAGGCAACGGAAGGTGGACCAGAACTTGGATGAGTTGATAGGGAGGGTAGCATTTAAACGGGTGCATGTCTGTCGCTAGTCCCGGCGTTTCTTGGCCGCGAGCAAATTACGAATGTGTCGTTGGAGTTGCCGGTGGCGTCGTAGTGTGTCCGGGTCACGCGTGTGGAGGAAGGCACGGTAGAGACGGCGGGATTCACGGAGGAGGAGGACGGCCTGTGGGGGTAAGGTAGGATGGTGGGGGTGGATAGCGACAGTAGGGACGTGGGCCTCCACGACCTCAGACAAGGTCTGCTGGAGAAAGGTGGCGGCATGGGTTACATCGGCAGGGCGACGGAAGGTGAAGGGGTGGCTATTGACCTGGGTGGAGAGGGTATCCCGGTAGGCATTCCAGTTGGCACGGGAATAGTTATGGACATACTTAGGGGGAGGGTCATGATGAGGGTTGGGGCGTGGGCGACGACCGTCTGAAACGGTGAGGAGAACAGGGAGATGGTTGCTACCAATAGGGTCCAGGACATCCACCGTTATGCGGCCAAGGAGGTTGGCGGAGGAAAGGACAACATCAGGAGTGCAGTTGGATTCGGGACGGGTGTGCTGGGGGATGGGGATGAGGTCGCCTTGAAGGGAGGAGAGGAACCGATGCCACCGCCGTAGCTGGGAGGCGGAACGACTGTGGATGTTGAGGTCGGCGGCAATCACGTAGGAGGAGAAGGTACGGTCAACATGGGAGAGGAAGTCGAAGGGAACAGGGGCATTAGGGCGGACATAGATGGTGGCACAGGTAATGGTTAGGCCAGGGAAGAAGAGACTAAGGATCAGGTGTTCGGTGGGGTCGGGAAGGAGAGGTTGGAGCCGAACAGGGATCTGGCGGTGGTGACCAATGGCAACTCCACCATGCACAATCGGGAGGGGATTATCAGAACGTTGAAGGAGGTATGGCGAAGTGTGGATGGTGTGGTGGGGTTGGAGGAAGGTTTCATTGAGGAGGAAGACGTCCACGCGGTGGGTGGCAAGGGTGTGCAGGAAGAGGTTCTTGTTGGCAGGAAGGGAGAGGATGTTGTTGAAAAGGATACGGTATTGTCGCGCCATGACAGAGATTTAGACAAGGGTGTCAAGGCGAGAGAAGGTGAAATGGGCCTGGTTGTTGGAGCAGGTGGCGTACATTTTCAGGTGGAAAACAGAACGGGCGGCGAGGGATACCTGTTGCAGGGTGTGTGGGCGCTGAAAAGGATGAACATTCTGAAGGACGATGGTGAGGAACCTGATGATGTCCTCAGCGGTAGAGGGTGGACGAATGGAATTGCCGGGAGGGGTGGGGGCATCCAGAGGGCGGACAGGAACAGTGAGCTCAGGAGTGGTAGGAGGGGGTCAGGCTTTACATTTCTGGGAGTAAGTGGGGTGAGGGAGGTTACAGGTATTACAGGAGGTGGGGGACTGGAGATTGGGGCACTGCCTGAGAAAGTGGGCTTGCCTACAGTGCGGGCAGGTGGGGGCCTCGTGGCACTCAGATTTAGGGTGCGCATTATACCGCAAGCACCTCTGGCAGCAGAGGGATTGAGGAGGGGAACAGGAAGGGTCAACTGGGTAGCGGCGGTGAAAGAGAAGGGCACCCTCCTTCAGGAGACGGTCGATGGAGGGGGCGTGCTCGGAAAAGACCCGCATAAGGCGGGTGGGGCCAGCGGAGTTATGAATGCGGCGATCTGCATGCACCTCCAGATGAGGATGCTCCTTGAGCTCTGCCAACACCTCCACCTCCGTGATCGCCGGACTAAGCCGAGTGATCACGGCGGTGAGGGTCGGCGGGCGACGCGGGGGTTGGGGTTGGCGGGAGGGAGATGGGGAAGGAGCAGGGGTGAGGGAGGCATTAGGCCCAAAGCGGGTGACAGGGATGCGGGAAAGGAGGTCTGTGTGGAGGGTAGGGCTGGGGGAGGAGATGAGCACTGAATCACGGCGAGGAGTAAGGAGGGAGATGGGGGCACCAGGAAAATTCTGGCGAAGGAAGAGGGTGAGGTACCGGGCTTCAAGGAAGGATGGATCAGGACAGGAGAGGAGGTAGCGGTAGGAGGAGGTGGAGGAGGATGAGGAGGGGGGGGGGGCAGGTGTGGAGACATCCATGGCATCATGAGTTGGGGAAGGGGGACAAGGCGGAGCCTTTTTGGGAGTAGAGGAGGCAGGGGTGCCACTGGGGCACTTGATGGCGGCGGAGGAGGTGTGGGGGATGGGAATGACTGGAATGTGGTGGGGAGTGGCAGGTCCCGGTGCTGGAGTCGGCGCCGGAGACAGTGAGGGTGACGGCGACGGCGACGGTGATGATGATGACGACGAGGGCGAAGGGGAGAGTCGAGCATGAGCTGTAGCTCTCCGGTCAACCACCCGAGTGGGGGCCATAGAAACGGAAGGAGCAGGGGGAGAGAGGGGAGGGAAGGGATCGGAGGAGGCACGGGAGGGAGGAGCCGGGATGGGGCGACAAATAGGGAGGGATATGGGAGAGTGAGGAGTGGGGGGATGGACTGAGGGGGAAGTGATGCGGCACACCATGAGGTAGTGGTGGCAGCGGCTGAGGGGGAGGTGTAAATGATGGCAGTGGTGGTGGCTGTAGAGGAGCTGGTGGGGTTTGAAATCATAATGAGAGGAGAAACACAGAACAAGACAAGGAAACAAACGAGAGACGGGCAGGGCGACGAGAGACACAGTGTCCTTTCGCCGTCACGCCACCACTGTTCACGTGTGCCATCGCAGTCATCCGTGTTATGTGCGCTGTGTCACCAAGTGTTAGTGTTTTTCTCATCCAGCGTGAATGGCTTCATGTTTACTGTTTTTTTGTATCTACATTTTTTGCCCGCCGTTTTTATTGTATTGTCTGTGCCACCTATATGTCATGTTATTGTACCACTCAAGGCTGAAGAGCAGGGTAATATGCTGCTGCCAGCCCACCTTGTATTGAGGTGATTAAAATTACAAAAAAGAAAAAAAAAATCCACTGTTCCAAGTTTACAAACATTTCGTGTAAACTCGTGAATACTATTTCACAGCTTCAGTTCCTTTCACCCATTAAACAACCATCTCAGCTATTTCCAACAACTTTCATTTTATTTCCATTCCCGTTTTTCCCACATACCCGATCATTTTTTAGCAGGTTCCCACAGGTTGGAACTCTTTGCCTTTACAAATGTCTGCTTGTGTCTGTGTATGTGCAGATGGATATGTGTGTGTGTGCGAGTGTACACCTGTCCTTTTTTCCCCCTAAGGGAAGTCTTTCCGCTCCCGGGATTGGAATGACTCCTTATCCTCTCCCTTAAAAGCCACATCCTTTCGTCTTTCCCTCTCCTTCCCTCTTTCCTGAAGAAGCAACCGTCGGTTTGAAAGCTAGAAATTCTGTGTGTGTGTTTTATTTATTGTGCCTATCTACTGGCACTTTCCCGCTTGGTAAGTCTTGGAATCTTTGTTTTTAATATATTTTTCCCATGTGGAAGTTTTTTTCTATTTTATTTACATCATCATTAATTTGAACCCAACAATTACATTTGTTATTGTCTCTGTTGCATTTCGAAATCTTCTCTATCATCTTACTGTCTCTTTTTGTTTGTACAAGTAGTTTCACTTTGTATTCATCTTCCCTTTTTCCGTAACCTACCATACATTTTATCCTGCCTAATTATACTCAATAATACGTAATTTACTTCCAAACCATAATCTAAAAATTTTTAACGCTTTCAACATAACCGCTGCTATAAAATCCACTGTTCCAAGTTTACAAACATTTCGTGTAAACTCGTGAATACTATTTCACAGCTTCAGTTCCTTTCACCCATTAAACAACCATCTCAGCTATTTCCAACAACTTTCATTTTATTTCCATTCCCGTTTTTCCCACATAACCGATCATTTTTTAGCAGCTTCTCACAGGTTGGAACTCTTTGCCTTTACAAATGTCTGCTTGTGTCTGTGTATGTGCAGATGGATATGTGTGTGTGTGCGAGTGTACACCTGTCCTTTTTTCCCCCTAAGGGAAGTCTTTCCGCTCCCGGGATTGGAATGACTCCTTATCCTCTCCCTTAAAAGCCACATCCTTTCGTCTTTCCCTCTCCTTCCCTCTTTCCTGAAGAAGCAACCGTCGGTTTGAAAGCTAGAAATTCTGTGTGTGTGTTTGTGTGTTTTATTTATTGTGCCTATCTACTGGCGCTTTCCCGCTTGGTAAGTCTTGGAATCTTTGTTTTTAATATATTTTTCCCATGTGGAAGTTTCTTTCTATTTTATTTACATCATCATTAATTTGAACCCAACAATTACATTTGTTATTGTCTCTGTTGCATTTCGAAATCTTCTCTATCATCTTACTGTCTCTTTTTGTTTGTACAAGTAGTTTCACTTTGTATTCATCTTCCCTTTTTCCATAACCTACCATACATTTTATCCTGCCTAATTATACTCAATAATACGTAATTTACTTCCAAACCATAATCTAAAAATTTTTAACGCTTTCAACATAACCGCTGCTATAAAATCCACTGTTCCAAGTTTACAAACATTTCGTGTAAACTCGTGAATACTATTTCACAGCTTCAGTTCCTTTCACCCATTAAACAACCATCTCAGCTATTTCCAACAACTTTCATTTTATTTCCATTCCCGTTTTTCCCACATAACCGATCATTTTTTAGCAGCTTCCCACAGGTTGGAACTCTTTGCCTTCACAAATGTCTGCTTGTGTCTGTGTATGTGCAGATGGATAAGTGTGTGTGTGTGTGCGAGTGTACACCTGTCCTTTTTTCCCCCTAAGGGAAGTCTTTCCGCTCCCGGGATTGGAATGACTCCTTACCCTCTCCCTTAAAACCCACATCCTTTCGTCTTTCCCTCTCCTTCCCTCTTTCCTGAAGAAGCAACCGTCGGTTGCGAAAGCTAGAAATTCTGTGTGTGTGTTTGTGTGTTTTATTTATTGTGCCTATCTACTGGCGCTTTCCCGCTTGATATATATTTTTTTGTATATGTTTTATATTATTGTAATAATTGTGTTGTACTGTTGAGAGAATTTCATTTTTTTGTAAATTATATTTGATTTAATGTTCTATGTTTCGATCTTAGAATGAATACGTCTTTACTGTTGTACTTTGGAATGATGTTAACTGAGTGCGGTTGGCTTGCAAGTGTGTGTGGTGGGAAGGAAGGAAGGGGGAAATGTAGTTTTCTGGAGTTGTGTACAAATGGAATGTATTTCACTGAGTGAATATTGTAAATCTATGGCGGCAAGGCATCTAGGGCTATTAAATATGAAAATTACATATGAATCAGTTTTGTCGTCTACATTATTCTACAAACACGTCAACCTATAGGGCTTCCAGACCTACAAGAGAACCTGGCTTCCAGACAGAAGAAGTTCAAGCAACGGATGCAAGGAGATCCTCAAGAAACAAGGTTTATTTTTTATTTATTTATCTTACAGCTTGAAACATGTATTTAACATGCATGGACAATGTTACAGTAATTACATTTAGATTATTGATACACAATATATATATAGATTATGTGCTATTAAGTAAAAGAGCATTTAAGTATATTTAACATAGCATTCCTGAGGTCAAATCATGTCAGCACCATACTGTATGGGCACTTCAATATAAGCCATTATTTAACTCATTTTTAAAAATTCTACCAGAAAGCTTTTTCAGGTTGTTTGGCAGAGAATTATAAAATATTGCTCCTTTAATGAATGGGGTATTTGTTGTTAGATTCAGTCTTCTGCTCACCACATGAAAGTCTGATTTGTGTCTTGTATCGTGATCATGGATTTCCATATTCCTGTTTCTCACTTTTTTGTCTTTCTTCACTAGTAATATTGATTGAAACATATATACTGCATAGATAGTCATAATATTAAAATTAATAAGCAGATTTTTGCATGAAGTTCTGGGTCTTACATTTGCCATAGTTCTTATTACTCTCTTCTGCAATACAAATACCCTTCTTATATTGTATTGGCTACACCCACCCCACAATACAATTCCATAAGATAGATGGGGATACACCAACCCAAAATACACTATTTTTATTGCTGCAATATCTAGATATTGAACTAATCTCCTTAGTAAATACATACTAGATGTTATTTTACCACAGACATGATCTATTTGCTGATTCCATGAAAGTCTGTCATCTATATATATCCCCAGAAATTTACATTCTGAACACGTATTTTCCTGAATGTCCTCATTTACAACAGTATTTTTATTTGAGCCACTTGCCTTGAAATAAATTAAATTAGTTTTGTTAATATTGAGCCTCAGGTTTTCTTTTTCAAAACGTGTTTGTGCTTTTTCAACAAAATTCTATATCACTGAATTTAGGCCATCATTACTACATGCCCAGCAAACCCCAGAGGTTTCATCAGCATACATAGTAATAAGATGACTGGTGTCTAATACTTTTGGGAAATCATTCATGTAGCAAATAAACAAGAAGGGGCCCAAGAAAGAGCCTTGTGGCACACCAAAATTCATATTTCTTATCTTTGATCTTCTTTTTTCGGTTACCTCTCCATTATCATACACAGCTTCTGTGCATTGTTGTCTATCTTTAAGGTAAGATTCTATTAAAAGCAACAGTTCCCCACTGACACCATTACACGCGAGTTACTTAAAAGAGCGCCATGATAGACTGTCAAACGCTTTGGAAAATAAATGAGGGTCACAGAAAGTGTACAAACTGTACTGCTGCAGATATGGTGCTCTGACCATTTCTAAAGTCATGTTTGAAATCTCCTATTGAGTTATTCATATTATAGTGCTTGATTAAGATTCCTAGCATTATTTTTTTTCAATTAATTTACCAAACACTGAGGTTAAGGCAAATGGTCTGTAGTTCTGTGGTTGCTTTCTTTCCCCTTTTTTATATAAAGGTTTAACTATAGCAAGTTTCAGTTACTTCGGAAACACATCTTCTTCAAGTACACAATTTATTAGATGGACTAATGGTCTGGCTAACTCACCCTTGCATTTTTTTTTTCCAGTAGAAAAGGAGAAAATTCATCCGATCCAGCTGATATTTTATTTTTTAGGCTGTCAATTAGCTGTGTTACGTCCTTGATGGTTGCTGTAGGTACCTTACAAGAGACCCGCTCTTTTTCCTTATCATATTTAAACTGCCTCTCCGGTTTCATGCAAGTATCATTTTCAGTAGCATCTATAAAGTAATCATTAAATATATCACTAACTATATAAAGATCAGAAAAATTATCATTATGTATACTTAACTCTATATTATTAATTTTAGTTTTTGAATCAGTGTTCCTCATATCATTAACTACTGCCCAGCATGACTTTGAGACACAATTAGAATTTCTGATCTGTTTGCTAATATGTTCTACTTTTCTTCTCCTTATTTCCTTGCGATACTCATATTTATATTTTTTACAAGCCTCTCTATATAAATCAAGACTGGTTTCCCTGTGTGTATTTTTTTCTTTAAAACTACCACTAGACCCAGCCAACAATATTTTTATTCCATTTACAATTAATATAATCAATGGTCATCCAATGTGTGTAACAAAGGAGGTCATTACGGTGGTCCCATTGTGACCAGGATACTTGTGTGTTTGGATTTCTGACAGTGTTTATGTTTCAGGTGACCAAAAAGCATATAATTCTGTTGCAAAGTGGAATTATTTTAAACTAAATACAGTTTTATATAATACATGTAGAGAAGTTTTGGGATAACGCAACACTATGGACATATATGGTTGTAAAAGGTTGAAACATTATTCCCAAAATTGATGCCACCTATCCAATCCAGAATGATAATAAACTAAGTACCGACTAAAACATTTAATTTTGTATTTTCTCAATGCAGTACTGTGTGAACATTTTGGACAGTGTTTTCTTGCATTTATAATTTATGAACAAATTTACAGAAAATGGGTCGTGATCAGAGCACTGAAACACATATGCCGAACCTACCAGTTTCAACTAGTGACTTTAAGCAGGACATAGCTGATAAAGACATGTTTCAGGATGTATTAGACAACAGTCAACCAAAACAGTTAAATTAAATCAGTGCAGACTTCAGATTTTTAGACAGTAGTGCGTTATATTCGAGTTCAGACTGTGAGAAACAAATACAGCCACACCTAAGTAAAACAATGCTGAGTGAAAATCCTAAACCATTAAATTTACAAGACATGTTTACTGCATTAATGTCATCAATGGAAAAAAATAGTGAAAAACTTGAAAAAAAAACCTGTCATCAATGGAAAAAAAAATAGCAAAAAACAATGTAATCTCATTAGAGCAGAGCTTAATGCACAAATTTCAGATAAGAAAAAAAGACTTAGTTGGTGTGTTTTTTCAAGTGAAAGCTGCAGACGAAGGTGTGAAAAAAGTAGAGGGGAAGATAGAGGCTTCAGAATCCACAATACAATAATTAGGGACAAAATAAGGGAAGTAGAAATGGATCTCACATCTGAGATAGGTGATGCTGAAGTTAAATGTAAATATGCTGCTGGCGACACTAGTAAACAAGCTGTAACATTTATAAATAAGCGAATTGAAAAAAATAGACAATGTTGCCTCAGATGTAGATGAAAAAGTTCAGAATATAGACGAGATAGCAGACTCAAATGTGTCAGACTTACATAGTGATGTCACCATTATCAAAAAACAAGTACAACAGTTACAAGATAGGCTTATCTAAAAACATTCTGTAATATATTACACCCAAGCTGTCCTACTATGCCACTAAAGTGTTTCCCTGGTGACAAACATTTTCTCCAGTTGATTTTATACAACATTGCCATGATAGTTTTTTCCCTGGTATGAGTGATGAATTAAAAATTAAGTTCCTTAAAAGATCATTAGAAGAGGAAGTCTTGTCATTGGCCAACCAACTTGTCTGTATCAATTTGTCCATACATGAATTTGAAAAGAGTTTCTTGAAATAATTTTGGTCTGACACTGAACAGGCAAGGATAAAGAGAGAGTTTTTAAATGGTCCAATATACAGGAAGCAGAACATGAAAGTTGCACACTTAGACCAACCTTCTGATGAATTAGCTCAAACAGATGTACTTAGGAGAAGGCTACCGGGAGGAATTCAAAAGGGGTTAGTTAACGGGCCAGATGATTCTGTAGACCAGTTCCTAAAATATATGGAAAAGTTGGACAGGGCAAATATCAGGTTTGGCCAACATAGTACTGGTTTCAGGAGGCCAAACTGGAGTAACCACAATCATAACAGAAATATAAATAATAATATCAATTTTTAACAAAGGACGTAACACCACCTCCCTGGGGAGGAATGACAGGATTCAAAATAATTTTAGAAATTATCAGGATATAGGACCGAACTGTGGGGACCAAACACTTTCGTGAGAATAGTAATTCTGGGAACAGAAATGGTGATAGGAATTTTGAAAATTGAGGTGGAAAGTGGACAAATAATAACCAGTCCTCCGCACATGTGAGAGAGAATGATAGTAGATGTGATAGATTAAACTGAAACCCTCTCGGTTGGTGGAAACATTGGTGAACAGTCATTTTTGGCAGTAAACAGAAACATAAAACCTATACAACACTGATTATGTAAAATTTAGAGTGTTAACACCTATTTGATTATTTTCTGAGTACAAAAGTAATACAGGAGGATGTTTTTCTACTTGTAGTGAAACAAAGTTTATTGATTATATCAAAAAGGTAAGGTACTGGAATTTTACAAAATGTAGAAGTATATCAAATTATGTTGAACACCCTGAGTAACCAGTAAATATGTAAGTTTAAGAGGTTGTATCATTGCAGAAATAATGAGATTAGTACACAGTGTATGCACAATTTTTCATAAATTTTAAGGAAGTACATGGGATATATACAACTAGTAGTACAAGAGTACACCTGAGATGTTTAGTGTCATGAACTGGTTTTCAAAGTGTCTGTATAATGTAACAAGTAAAAGTGCAGTTGCCTAGTGAAGTATATTTGAAAGTAATGAAGCTGAAGTAATTTGATTGAATACAGTAATGAGCTGTGCAAGCAATGCAATGATTACATACAGTAAGCTAATAAAACATGTAAATAGTGTAATGTCTGTTGCTATTGTTAGAAGAAAAGCTATATGAATTGTGAGGTCTACTGCTATGTGATATTGTTTTCTGAGGTTGATCTATTGTGTAAGACAAAGCAGGTGATTTTTCTTAGGTGATTATTATTATGGAGTATTTAGTGGAGTAATGAGGTGATATTATGAGGATATGAGGTGGAGTTATTATGTTGATGCACTGAGGAGATATTTGATGTATTTAATGAAGTACTGATGTAATGAGGAGAATAATGTTCCTTAGGTACTGGTTGGGGAACCTGTTTTTTCTTACTGTGGAGAAAGTTTATGAAAGACACACCTAGTCAGCAAGGTTTATAATGCAAATTGTTTTTAATTTGAAGTAACAATTGCAAGTAAATACTCAATTATATTTATGCAGAAAGGTTGCTTCTATGTGAAGTGTGACATCTTTTGTAATTATGCAACATGTCAGTAATCCCTACACTGAAAATTGATTAAGCATCTTGTTGATAATTAATGTGAAGATGACACTTGAAAATAGGAAGTAAACTGGAGAATTTTTTTAGTGAATTAACAGCTACACCTGGACACCACTACACACTAGTACACTGTTCAAAGGCAATGAGAAGTGAAAGTGTTTACTTCTGAACTTATGAATTTTTTTAAACTTACATCTGAATCACATAAGGTAAGTCAGGACAACACATCTTAACACTTGATGGTGATGTATTTAGTACTCAAAAGGCTTTATAAATTGAACTACTTATTGTATCAGACTTGCTACTTGAGACATATAACTGTTCCGTTACTGTTTCTGGAAATCTGATGAGAGGTGGGAGTTATATTGTTACTTTTCTGAAAACATGATGTGATATATACTAAGTTTTGAAACATTTTACCCCAGATAGAGACTTTATACTGAATTTGTCTCGTGCTTGATGTGCACCAAGTGTTACAACCATACAGTGACTTGTTGAAACATGTAATGGTCAACATTTATCTGTATATAAATTCTAGTTTTTAACTGTTTCAACACAACCATATCCCACACAATGACTTGTAAATATCTTAGTGCTATTGCATTTCTTCTTTGATGTGACCCACTATGAGTATGGGTGATTCTTGAATGACACTAAAAGGTACAAGACTATTTTGCTATTGAATACTATACCCACACCTCATAAATACTGCATAACATTTTTGTAAATACTTTGAAGATACTGTCTGATAACTAGTAATATATGTATACTATTCTTTGTCTTTGAACTACTTGTGAGTAGTGCAGAACTCTGAAACAAACAAATCCTATCTTCACTGAAGTGTGTAAAAGATATCAGGAGAGTATTGAAATCTGTGGGCACTTGATTCCCAAAAAGCTGATACATAAAATTATCTGTGTACAGTATATAATTTTGTGTATTACCTAAGTGGAGATTTTCCAATTCTTTCTAGTTTTAAGTGAATTTTCAACCAGAAATGGTATGTAAATTTTAGACAACCCCATGATCTGGGGAGAACATTTTCATTTTTGTGCTTTAAGTGCTAGTTACATGACATGTTCAATGGACACTCACTACAGTGCTTATAAATATAAGTTCTTTCACTGATGTTGTATTGTATCCTCAGCCTTGAGTTGAGCTAAATTGACAGTGGACTTAGTTGTGTGTATAAACTCACTACATAGTAATCCCAATTGAAATTGTGCCATGTTAGCGCATCGGACTTATATCTGAAACTACTATACACATAATCTAATATCCTGGAACTGAGTAGTGCTTATGCATCACATAGAATTTTATCAAATGCTTTGATGTTGTAGTAGTATCTATGTTGCACACAGTATTTCATGAACTATAGTCAATGTAAATGGTATTGTAAACCTTGGTAGTGCCAAAAAGCTGCAGAGGACTCGCTTCTGAGATATGGGATTGAATTTTTTGGTAGTGAATTCGGTATCCTACTCTACAAATTGCAAATGGTATCATATTTTACAGTTAAGATGGAAGTAACAGAAAAGACTGTTTTCAAAATATTATTAACGTTTCAAAAATTAGGTAACTTTAGGAAGTTGAGTGTATAAGAGTACAAATCATTTATCTTATTATTTTCTGCGTCCAAGTTAAAATTTACTGATTATTGAGTATTAGTTTTAGTCTAGATACCACTAATGCATTAATATTTGCTTTACAGTTTTGTCTTAGTATAAGTATTTTATTTTAATACTGCTGAACAGCATTTGTACAAAATCCAACAGCATAATTACACCTGACAAAATCTAAATTATTTTTTTTCAAGAAGTGACCTTTTTCAATTTTTTTTTCAAGATGAGTTAGTATTTCCTTTTGCCTAAGAGAATGCCAAGTATTATTCTCACTTAACTTCAAATCAGTTACGAAGTAATTTTGACATTTCTGTCTTTTTTTAAATTCGGATTCTGAGGGCCTTGTTTATCTTGCAATTTTCACAAGAAATACTCAATATATGTGATTAGGGAGTGTTGGATTCTGAAGCTGATACACTGCAAAATGTTGTTGGAAATACCATGGGAGCTGTCTCCACTCCTAAAAAATCATCAAGACCATAAGCAGTATAGAACCATCAGACACCACCCTCCAATTCAGTGCACACCGGTTCCCCATTTTTACCAGCTTTCAACTATCCAGACCACGGAAGCCTATGATAATATTTCAAAAACACCCATTTTACTGCATGTTCTACTTTTCAAATCTGTAAACAGCATGCATGCCTGCGAGACCTTCCCTCGCAGTGGAATGCAAGTGGAACTCTTGGGGGGTTATGTAACGTACAATAAGCAGTTTGGACCACGTATATTCACAAATTTATGATTTTATTCTTTTTTCAATCTTATTTGAAATGTCTTAAACTTTGACTGTATAATATGTCATGCTAACACAGTTAAACACCTGTGAATAAAATACAAATTCCATAAAATTACTCTACTACAAAAAGATATATTTTTTGTTTATATGTTTTATATTATCATAATTGTTGTATTGTACTGTTGAGGGAATTTCATTTTTTTGTAAACTATTTTCGATTTAATGTTCTATGTTTCGATCTTAGTATGAATATATCTTTACTGATGTACTTTGGAGCGATGTTGACTGGGTGCGGTTGGCTTGCATGTGTGTGTGGTGGGCAGGAATGAAGGAGAAATGTAGTTTCCTGGAGTTGTGTACAAATGGAATGTATTTCACTGAGTGAACATTGTAAATCTATGGCAACAAGGCATCTATGACTATTAAATTTGAAAATTACATGCAAATCAGTTTTGCCATCTACATTACTCTACAAACATGTCAGCCTGTAGGGTTTCCAGATCTACAAGAGAACCTGGCTTCCAGACAGAAGTAATTCAAGAAATCGATGTACGGAGATCCTCAAGAAACAAGATCAGTATTTTTTCTATAAAACTACCACTAGACCCGCCCAACAATATTTTTATTCAATGAACAATTTTTATAATTAACGGCCATCCAATGTGCATAACAAAGGAAGTCGTTAAATACTCCAGCAATCTTCACAAACTTTGACTCGTTGTGCATGGATGGGTGCTGAAAGAGAGTGTTTATTCTTCTCTGAGCTACTTGAATGGCACTGTAGCAAACAGAAGTAACACTACAGTACAGTGCAAGTTGTGTGGTTTTCACATGTAATTTTGTAATGCAGTAGAAGTGCTTCCACACCAGCAACAAGATGTGCTGTATTATATGATGCTTGTGTGCTTACTCTTAGAATGACTTTTTATTCCATTGTTAATTAATTATGGAGTTAAATTTGATTACTGAATGTTCTAGTAGTCAGATCTGTTCTACTTTCACGAAAAATACTTCAATCTAGTGCTTGTTGTTAACCTACTCCCTGTGCAGCTGAATAAAGTGTTTACTGATTCTGTCATGAAGAGTCCTTTCATTAAGTCTGTGGCTAATGGTATGCATATAGTAATTTGTTTAAATGGCTATAGACAGAAAGCCACTCTGACTCTGGTAAATCTGATGTGAAAGAATTAACCGCATTATATTACAGGAAGGACACGTGTGTGACATGACAGATGCACTGAAAAAACCTGTGCCTTTGGTCTCATGACCTGCCTTGTCTTTGTCATGCTTTTGGCCAGATAACCTGGCATAATGGCCTGCGCAGGTTGAAGCGAGGTTTCTCTATGCCTTAATTATGGCAGAAGCAAGCAAATTCGCAATCATAGTCAGCCAGCTGGATCACCAATAAACAGCACGGGCCAAAGATGAGATTACCACTCTGGATATGATGGACACATTCAGAGGCTAAAAATGGGACTGATATGATGGCTTTCTGCTTGATAGGAAGAATGCATCAGACAAGTCCTAACTCAAGGAGATATTGACAACAGAAGACCCTCACAATATTTGCAACACCTGCACATTAAGGCGAATGTGGGAACCGTGCCTGGTACTCTTTTGCAAATGCTGTTGAGTAATCGCTTGCCATTCCAGGTGAAAGCAATGATTGTGTCATGAATCAGCACCAACTTAAATCTAGTAGCAGAGTTATCTGACAAAATATTTGATGCTATAATGCTTGCACCTGTGAATACAGTGATGGTGGAGTGCATTGCACACAATTACATGAGCCTATTATGATGTCCTCTCCACCTAAGTGTATTTACTGACCAAGAAGATGGAAGACTTATTGGCTTGGTGTGATCACAGCAGGACAGGGGTCATTACTGCAAGCACTCAGGGAGCCACTCGTCTACCACTTCCTCGATGTCAGGTACTGACAAGCACACCGTCTGCTGGTATCACAGGAGATATGGAGACCAGGCAAGCAAGTGTACAATCAAATGCTGGCGACATTCAGATGTAGGTGCATTGACTGACTGTGGCAGCATCTCAGTGCCTATTTGGCAACGATCATACATCCAGGTAGAAATATCGCATAGATACTGGCTCTGAATTAGGTGTGTTCCTGCACACGAAGTTGCACACAAGTGGCTGTGCACCCCCTCCTATTTGGCTGCCACCAACAATTCAACTACATCTACATATGAAACGCTGCAAATCAGCCTGGACATTGGACTACACTTTGACTTTATAGAATATCATGGTTGCAGATGTGGCAGAACCCACAATAGGCATGAATTTTTTGGCACATTGTCAACTGCTTCCCAACGTGGCGTATACATGGCTTATTGAAATTACAATGAAATGAATACCACTAGTTGCATACAGGCGTTGATATAAGTCAACGGGGACAGCTGCAAATGTGTGCCCCGACCAGGACTTGAAGCCGGTATCTCCTGCTTACACGGTAGATGCTCTATCCATCTGAGCCACCGAGGACACAGAGGATAGTGTGACTGCAGAGACTTACCTCTGGCATGCTTCCCATGAAACCCACATTCCCAATCGATTGTCTCGCACTATATTCATAGTGCCCCTGCCCATTATACTCATTACTCGCGGCGTGTTGCCCATTCCTGTAACAGTTCGAATACTGTTTGCCACACACACACACACACACACACACACACGGCTTATTGAGGGCATGACTGGGTTAACTGCTGCAGTGCTGTGGTCGGTTGATGAATTCCGTGTCAATTACCAACCAGGGCACGCAACATGATTAGGTTGATGAGTCCATTTCCTAAAAGGTTTTTGGACATTGCTCTGCTTTAGTGCTAGGGGCTGATGTAGCAGACAGAGGTGACACTACAGTGCAGTGCAAGTTATGTAGTTTTCACATGTATGTAATGCGGTCAAACTGCTTCCACACCAGCTGCCAGAAGCGCTGCATTCTATGACACACATGTGCTTAGTATCAGAATAGTTTTTCATTCTTTTGTCAGTTAGTTACAGAGTTACATTTGCCTACTGAATATTCTATTTGTCAGGTCTGTTCTATTTTTCTGTAAAGTACTTCGATCCAGTATTTGTCATTAACCAAAGCCTTATGCAACTGAACAAAGTGTCTACTGATTCTAACATAAGGAGCCTCTTTCACTGCATCGGTGGCTAATAGTATGCACATTATAATTTGTTTGGACGTCACAGACACAAGGCCACTCTGACAATGTCAACGACTTAACTTTGAAATTTTTGTATTCACACTTTGTTTCATAACAACACAATATCATGTACTACACAGGCTGACAGATAGTCTTAAACATAAGCAGCTTGTGCAAGATCAAGATCAAGATCAAGACAAGAAGCATAATTTACACATGCCAATCTCACACTCATTTTTCTCGGCATCCATTGTAACAATGACCTTTCCTCTTTTTATTCTTGTCTTCCAAACTCCTTCAAAGCATGAAGCCAAAAAAAAGCTGCCCCATACAGCAGGTGGTGACACTCTCATTGCCTTGCATTGTAGAAGTGGTGGGTTCAAGCTGTTCTCCCATCTGTACATACCATAATAACACATACATCAAAAAAAGTTTTGCATCACTCCGGTTCTCAGATCTTCTGAAGATAGATGTTGACTGTGGGTATTGTATCACAGACACAGTCCCTTTGATTCTTCAGAGATGTCACTAAAGTCGCCCAAAGACGTAAACAACCACGCATGAGCAGCGTGTATTAGATGGAGGGGGTTTGACAGCTGATCAGTTCCAGTCATTCCACCAGGAAAGAGTTACACGGCTTGTGTTGTCTGTAGTTCAACCATGCCTAGACGGTCATTGGTGCAGTTCGATTGCATCCGCATTGTCACTTTGTGCTAGGAAGGGCTCTCAACAAGAGAAGTGTCCAGGTGTCTTGGTGTTAGCCAAAGCGATGTTGTTCAGATATGGAGGAGATAGAGAGGGACAAGAACTGTTGATGACATGCCACACTCAGTCCACCCAAGGGCTACTGTTGCAGTGCATGACCACTTCCTACAGATTATGGCTCGGAGGAAAACGGGCAGCAATGCCACCACGTTGAATAATGCTTTTTGTGCAGCCACAGGACGTCTTGTTACAACCCAAACTGTGCACAATAGGCTACATGATGAGCAACATCACTCCTGACATCCATGGCGAGGACCGTCTTTGCAACCATGACACCATGCAGTGCTGTACAGATGGGGCCAACAACATGCCGAATGGACAGCTCAGGATTGGCATCATGTTCTCTTCACCAAAGAGTGTTATATATGCCTTCAACCACACAATCGTCGGAGATGTGTTTGGAGGCAACCCAGTCAGGCTGAACGCCTTAGACTCAGTGTCCAGTGAGTGCAGCAAGCTGGAGGTTCCCCACTGTTTTAAGGTGGCATTATGTGGGGCCAACGTGTACAGCTGGTGGTCATGGAAGGTGCCATAACGGTTGTATGATAAGTGAATGCTATCCTCTGACCAATAGTGCAACCATATTGACAGCATATTGGCGATGCATTCATCTTCATGGACGACAATTCGTGCCCCCATCATGCACATCTTGTGAATGACTTCCTTCAGGATAACGACATTGCTCGACTAGAGTGGCCAGCATGTTCTCCACACATGAACCCTATCAAACATGCCTCAGTTAGATCGAAAAAGACTGTTTGTGGGTGACGTGACCCACCAACCACTTTCAGGGATCTATGCCAAATTGTCGTAAAGAAGTGGGACAATCTGGACCAAAAGTGCCCTGATGAACTTGTGGATAGTATGCCACGACGAATACAGGCATGTATCAATCCAAGAAGATGTGCTACTGGATATTAGAGGTACAGGTGTGTACAGCAATCTGGACAACCACCTCTGAAGTTCTCGCTGTATGGTGGTACAACATGCAATGTGTGGTTTTCATGAGCAATAAAAAGGGCGGAAATTATGTTTATGTTGATCTCTATTCCAATTTTCTGTACAGGTTCCAGAACTCTCCGAACCAAGGTGATGCAAAACTTTTTTTTTTTTTTTTTGGGTGTGTGTATCTCCCACAATGGGAAGTCTCAACACTTATTAACTACTAAACATCATGAACTTCATTTATCATTTTGGAAGCTTGAATGTGGGTCATGCCATTCTAAAAATGTCACATACACTTCAAGGTCAGTCTTGTTCTGCAGGGGCAACCATTTGTGTCTCGTCATACAGAATTCTATGTCCCTCGGTGAGACAGTACTCCACCACTACAGATTTCTCTGGTTGAAGCAACCGTGTGTGCCGCTGGTGCTCAACACATCGGTCCTGAATGGTCCGGATTGTCTGACCAATATAAGCCTTCCCACATTGGCAAGGGATCTTGTACACACGGGGCTTCCTCAAACCCAAGTCATCCTTAACAGAGCCAAGAAGCGCTCTAATCTTGGCTGGCGGATGAAAAATACCTTTCATATGATATCTTCTTAGAATTCTTCCTATCTTTGAGGAAATGCTCCCAGCAAGAGGTAGAAAAGCCACCGATTTGCATGTATCTTCTGGTGGTTCATCAAGTTTACCATGGAGTTGGAAAGTGATGGAAAGCTTCCGTTTCTGGTGTACAGAAAGGATGATGGGACACAGTATTCATTGAAAGCCTACACATACGGACCGTTACCGGCATGCTTCTAGCTGTCATCCATTGTTCCAGCGTACGAGGGTTCTGCGGACGTTGGCGAGAAGAGCTTATGCCATTTCAGATGGAGAAAGCTTGACACAAGAATTGGACCATCTTAAGGTTGTGTTCAAGCAGAATGGCAATACAGAAAAACAGATCTGTCGTGCTTTCCAGTATGGACCTTCACCTGAACCACCAGAAGATACCTGCAAACCAGTGGCTTTTCTAGCTTTTGCTAGGAGCATTTCCACGAAGATAGAACGAATTCTAAGAGGATATCATATCAAAAGTATTTTTCATCCACCAGCCAAGATTAGAGCGCTTCTTGGCTCTGTTAAGGATGACTGGGGTCTGAGGAAGCCCAGTGTGTCCAAGATCCCTTGCCACTGTGGGAAGGCTTATACTGGTCAGACGATCCGGACCATTCAGGACCGATGTGTTGAATACCAGCAGCACACACAGTTGCTTCAACCGGAGAAATCTGCAGTGGCGGAGCACTATCTCACCGAGGGACATAGAATGCTGTATGATGAGACACAAATGGTTGCCCCTGCATCTCGCTGTTCGGACTGTGTTTTAAAAGAATCCATAGAGATTCGTTTATCTGAGAATCTTATTAATAGAGACAAGGGTTCTCTTCTAAGTAAGACTTGGAACCCGGTGTTATCAGACATTAAAAAACAAAGGTCTGTGTTTCGATTGTCGGAATAATTTTTGATTGCGATATCTTGATTTTGCCTGTTTTCACCACTAACAGTGCAGTGTTTACTTGTGCTAGAGGGTAGTTACGGCACCTCGCGCATGCGTTGTGGGCCTTCTGCGGCCTATATAGGGGCTGCTGAGAAGTCAGTTTTGGCGAGTTTGTGTACCAGCACTCTCACCTGAAGATGGCAGCCAGTTGGACCATGGAAATATTGTCAAGATGGTGTTATGATCCGGCTGCATGCCATAGAAGAATATTATCAATATTTTCCTCTCTAATTGCATGCGGTGAAAAGTTGCTATTCCTTCACACGCGGACTTCCCACGCAGCATCTCTTGTCACCCGGGTAGTCCGGTGACAGGCGGGTTCTGCTGATCTTGAAACGGTTATGCTGACGGGTGTGAGGAGCCGAGTGGATGCTGTCCAGACGCTGACATTGTCATAAGAGTGGGGGCGACATGCCCACAGGGGCCAGAAGAAGAGGCTGGGGTTAGAGATTCCGTTACATTGCAGAAACTTAGTGAAAACACTTTCTGAAGTGCTATGTGTGAGGCGTGGGAATGACTTGTGTTCCCAGGCAGTTTTGGCAGGCAAAGTCCCGTGTTTTCTGCAAAATCATAACTGTGATTGGCTTGCTCAGGGGATACCTCCGTGATGTAGCAAAATCAGCGCAGAAATTGGCGTCACGTATCTCCATTGGTGGAATAGTAGTGCTTTGGCAATAAAGTGGAATTTTCCACCGGTTTTTGAGTTGCTGATTGGCACGTTTAACCACGGCCACGACTGTGGGGGTGGTAATGTTCTGTGTTCGGCCTGTGTGTGTGCTCTTGAAAGAGTCTGCTCTCGTCTTTCGGTCAGAGTAGGTTACAAGGCTGAGCTCTCGCTGCTCTGGACAGCCTGCCTTCCGTTGGCTAATATACTTTCATTTAATTGTAACTCTTTGACGAAGTTGCTGAAGTTCTGACTTCAACGTAACTTTCCGAGTACAGCTGGCAATTGAGCGTTCTGCGTACAAGTGGCCTATGTTGTCTGTCTTGAGCACTTTTTGCTAAAGTTGACTGTATTGGAGTTACAGTGTGACTTCGCTTGTTAAAATCAATCACTGTACTGTCAGTGATGGTGTAGCAAGTCTTCTTCATCTCCCTCAGAGGCGCATTTGTGTTGCTATGAAGTCTTTAGTTTGGAACAGCCAGACCAGGATAATTCGTTTTGGGCTATACTCGTGACATTATCATCACCACAACGGGACATCAAAGCAACCAGCCATCAACTCCAGTAAGCCAGATCGTCTCCTTGCAGTAAAGAAGACAGCTTGGTAATGTAGGTCTGCAGCACCGGCAGTTTAGGGAATTTTGCTATGTGATAGAGCTCAGCAGAGCGCACTTGTTCCTGTCTTTGCTATCGTGGTTTTGTCTTGGGTGTTCATTGTCTGAGTTCTCACTACTGTAGCAGCAGTTAGCTGTGTGTTTCTCTTAAGATTTGAGTTGCAAGGAATTGGCTCCACATACCACTTGGTCATAAATGTCACAATCTAGTTTATGCACAACTTTACCTTCACAGCATTTATTTGAGTATCCAATTTGATGTATTGTAAATGTTTCATGTGTTTTGTTTATTATTTTGAGTTCAGTCATAATAAATCAAATATTATTTTGGACAGAACTTTCATTCAGTTGATCGGTAGAGCAACTCTTTCATTTCTCACTACGTTAATGAAACTTTCCTTTATCAAATTAATTTCTATCAAATTAAATTATTGCAGGTGCCAAACTCTTTTCTACTTCACTTGCAGGGTCGATTACAGTCAGTTCGTGTTTCTTCTTAATCCATGTGCAACAGCAAAAGTTGGAGTTAGAAAAGGGGGGGGGGGGGGGGCTTAGAGCATCATTTCCATATGAAGATTCTAGACGAATTTAGTGTTAAATACACTGCTAGCCTTGGCACCTCGCAAGCTTGCACCACAGAAAGCACAATGACATGTTGACTTCGCTCTCCAGTTTCTCTTGAAAGGTGATGAGGGCAGGCTCTGGATCGTCCTATGGAGAGATGCTCATTTTTCTCTAACGGATGAACACACAGAATAGCTGAGTGTGGAAATCTTCACCTACAGTCATTGTGCATGAAGTTCTTCTGTATGGTGAACATATCACTGATGATGTGGCTTTACAGCTATGTTCATCACTGGCCCATTCATTTTTGATCAGAATGGTGCACAAGGAACATGTGGAGTGATTGGCCAGCATTACTGCGATATGTTTCGCCAGCATGTTGTACCTGCCCTTCATGAGGGAGACGGAGTGAACTCAACAGTTTTCATGCAAGATGGGACCCAACCGCATATTGCTCATGAATTTCACCTGCTTCTCCAAGTCACATTTGGAAATGATTGAATTATCAGCCAATTATTTCCAAATGCTTGGCTGGCATGATCACCTGATCTGACTCCCTGTAATTTCTGTTTGTTATTCTACCTGAAGGACAGGATTGACCAGGGGAACATTCACATACGTGTCGACCTGAAGTGCAGCATATCAAGAAAGCTAGCCAGCACACCTAAGGACATTCTTCTTCCTGTTGAGCAGAATGCAATCCTGCACTTTCAGACCCTTCTGGACACTGATGGGTGCCATATTATTAAAAGTGTTTAATTTGAATTGATTCTGCATTATTCCTCTTCCCCACATTCTTGAGATTTATGCTACCATGTTTGGTACTCGTATGGTAATTAGTTCCCATGTTATAATTTGTTTAATAGGGAAAGTTTAATTATAACCACCTGGCAGATAAGGAAAGAAAATGCAAGTAAGATATACTGGTGAGGACTTTACAAAGTAAAATCACTTTTTACAACAGCTGCTAACATCCAAAAATGTAAATCTTGAAATTCACAAAATGACTGATGAACAACTGTTTGGAGCACAGCACTGTAAGGTTGCATAACATGGACAGTGGTGAAGACATAAGTGAACTGATTAGAAATCTTTGAGATGCTGTGTTACAGAAGACTGTAGAAGATTAGAGATTGATAAATTAAGGTATGAAATACTTTTTATGATCCTAACTACATATGCGGATTAATCATAAATATTTCAATGGACAGTTATATGGAGAATTTTGAGTTTCAGATTTCTAGCAAATGTCTGCAATTTTCACCTATTTCAAGCAAAATGTTAATCTGAAACTGATGAATAGTACTCACGGCTCTGATACACAAATCAAACAGAATGTAGTTTGAAGTTGTCTGTGGTGATACAAGTACTGAAGATAATACCACATCTCCTTTACACATTTTGACATAGTATTTGTTGAAGGTCTTGAACCTGAAGTATTCTCACTGTCACAGTTTTCCAACCAAACAGTACAAAAAATTCACAACTGTACAAAATGTACATGAGGCAGTAGTTCACCTACAACCAGCTAAAAACAAACGAGTAAGTTCAACAAGTATCAGTGTTTCACAACTAAAAGCATGATGACTAGTATTTGTTTCATCATTAGCACATGTAACACATTTAAGATTGGTGTTTTGTTAATAAGTGATGACAACTGCCTTTCATTATATTCATATAAGAGGTGAATTGCACATATATGAATGATAAAAATGTTGAGGTTTGGGAAGTAATGCCATGAGGCATATAAAGCAATTTGGGATGTAAATAGAGGACAGACATGTGGAAATGAAGATATTGTTATAGAAATGGTTAAAGGTGAATGCAAAGTAATATAAAAGAAATTTTTAAAATTGTTTGCAAGAATCTCCATCCCTTGAGCAATGCTGAAAATTATTCTACTTCACAAGAAAGTAAATACACTGGACAAGAAAAACTGGAGATCTAGCAGACATCTTTTAATGTGCAAGAGTGTCTCTACAATTGTAGACAACAACAAAGGAACATCATCTGATTTCAGTAAACCAAAGGAACAAGTTGCCTTTACAAGTTGATATAGCAATGGGCTACTTGCAAGTAAAACAAAATTACAGAACGGAGCAATGTATATTCTCTACCATTTTGTTTGATATTAACAGATTTTGAGAAAGCTATTGATGCAATGATGGAATGGATAGTCTTGAAAAGAAGTTGTAAGATGGCTATAGGAAAAAATGAAACAAGGGCAATTGAATATATTTGTATTAAAACAGATGACATTGAAGAAATTAGATTAAGAAATGAGACATAGAAGTAGTAGATAAGTTATACTATCAGGGCAACAAACTAATCGACGATGGCTGAAGTAAAGAAAAATATAAAGAGCAGTCTAGCTAAAGCATGAAAAATACTTCTGAAAAAGAGGAATTTGTTCATATGTAATATAAATTTAAGTATCAGGAAGTCTTTTGTGAAGGTACTGGGCTGGATTAGAGCCTTGTACAGAAGTAAAATGTGGACAATAAGCAATTTAGAAAAGATGAGAGTAAAAGCTTTTGAAATGTGGTGCTGCAGAAGAATGCTGAAGACTGTGTGGGTACACTGGATAACTAGGTTGGAGATAGAGTATTGAATTGGAGAGAAAAGAAATTTATGGCACAAGGGATCAGTTATTGGGCACATCCTGTGGCATGAAGGATTTGTCAGTTTGGTAACAAAGGTGAGTTGGGCAGATGGGGGATGGGGGGGGGGGGGAGAGGGGGGGGGTAAACATTGTATAAGAAGATCAAGGGATGTATACAGTGAGCTGGTAGTTTTGAAAGATGAATAGGCTTGCACAGAATAGAGTAGCATTGGGAGCTGCATTTAACCAGTCTTTGGACTGAAGGTCACACACTCATACAGATGAGAAACACGGCATTGAGCCAACCTGTGTTACTACACTGAATAATATATACATCAACACCACTGCCTCTACTAGAATTCATCAAAATATTAGGAAATTCAGAGCTGGAAGAGGAGTCAGCCAAAGATAATCCGTATCAGGACAGTTATTTTCAGTAACTCTAATGGGAGTTTTGGTTATCTTAACTGGGACAATTCAATAGGAATTTTGTTGATGGAATACATATGAACCACATTCATTTTGCTGATGTCATTGTACGTTTTGCCTCTAGTCTAGATAAACTTTAAAAATGACTGGAAGAATTTAATAGAGCAAGTTTTAAATTATGTCCAAAAACAATTATAATTTCTATAATGAAAAATATAATAAAAATTAACAATTAGGTCACTGAAGCAGATATGTTTTTTGTATTCATAGCAAGTGGATCTTATCACTGGAGACCATTATGTATGGGAAAGTTTTGATGGGGCCATTATCCAGCAGGAGATGTCTAACAGCTGATGAGGATGATGAAGAAGAGTGAAATACACTGACAATGTACTGGCATGCCTATAATTCTTCTCATGTACTCCAATTGGAAATGAATGATGATGGTTTGCATACTAATTCAAAGAGTGCCTGCTACTTGGGTAATATGAACATGATACTTAATTACAGCAAATATTTGTCATAACATATCTGATCTGTGAGATGTGTGATAGCCTAGTGTAAAACGTAATATTAGTACTACTACTACTACTACTACTACTACTACTGTTACTACCAATTCTTATGGTTGTCAGTGGTGCCATGCTAGTATGCCTAGATGAGAAGGTAAAGCAAATCCTACAAAAAGTAATGTTATATATGGCATATTCAGTTACACTACCACTACTACTACTACTACTACTACTACTACTACTACTACTACCACCAATTCTTATGATTGTGGATGTTGCTATATTGCTATGCCTAGGTGAGAAGGTAAAGCAAATCCTAACAAAAGTAATGTTACATGTGGTGTCAGTGACTCTAAAGGGAGTTTTGGTTCCCTTAACTGGGACAATCTAATAGGAATATGGTGTGATACTCTGCCAAATAAGGGGTTTACTGGAGATGTTTTAGCATGGCATCTGACAGAACACTATCATACCACTGACTTAACTTAAAAATAACAACAATTATTTTCAGTGAAAAGTATATTTTTGAAAATAATTATCAATATTTACATAATTAACAGTTCCCATTCTCACAAAAATATAATTTAATAGCTGCAAAATTCCATCAGCAAATTTAGTAACACCTTCTTACAAATAACACACGTCATCTGAAATTTGCCCATGATAGAAATTTCTAAATAATTCAAAAATTACTTATTTACAGGTCTAAAAATGAGAAATATAATTAAGAAAATGTTACTCTAAAATATTTATATGTAAGTGATTTCTGCACTGAAGTGTACAATGGTATAGCAAAATGTCTAATCAAATCCAACAACAATAAAAATGTCATCACAAAATAACAGCTAGTTACAAAAATATCACAAATTTTACAGCTTCACTGAAGTGAACACATTCCAAGAGTGGTATATAACCCTGTGTAGAGCCTACAGAAAAGACGAGAATAATATTTATTGCCACAGATGAACACTGCATGAAAACATTTCCAAAGCAAAAACTATTACTCTGCAGAATACAAATTTACATATTGTCAGTACCATTCTGCTCATGAAAATTTATGTATAAAACAGTCTTTCAGAATTATTGTTACCCTCAGTTACATTTCATAAAAGTTTTATGTACACAAAGCCAGTATTTTACACTTCAATTTCAAAATTAAAAATGATCAAAGAAGATGACAAATTCGTCAGTTATGAAACATTAAGTACATAACAACAGATACGATGAACAAATATTTACATGGCAGAATACATTTAATACAATATAGAGTATTAGGAAAAGTCTTAGCCAACATAGTTTACAAAATACAGGAAACATAGCTCTTTACCTAACAACTATGACACTCTGTGTCATGTATGTGGTAAGTGAAGGCTTTGTATTTCATGTTAACACCTAAGAACCATATACAATGTCAATCAACTCATTGACACTTATTATACAGGCTGAATCTCTATGAACCTTGAGCCCTAGCACTGCATAAAACAGTGCTGAAATGGTTCAGTGTTGAAAAACATATTCTGGGGAATGAGTTAGGACTGCAATCACAGTATTTTCTGCACACCGATCTTCCCTAAAAAGTGTGAGGTGAAGATCGCGTCTCTAATATTCCACAAATCCACACGCATATGCTGCACCTGCATGAGCATTTACTCACACGCACGCACACGCGCGCGCGCGCACACACACGCGCGCACACACACACACGCGCACACACACACACACACACACACACACACACACACACACACACACACACACACACACACACACACACACACAGTATTTTGCCTTTATCACTTATTGTGGTCAACAAAGTAACAATAAAAACTCAAGGAAATGTTGCTGTGTCGAACTGCTAGCAAAAAAAGAAATACACTTATAGCTGTGTTTGTGTCAAATAAGGGATGATATTTTGATGGTTTCAATGTACCTGGGCCAACAAAGCTGTGAACAAAAATCATTAAGTTACTGTAATCTCAATATTCTTCCTGGAATTATGTTAGACAGCTTTTGAAAAAATTATGTCCCTTAACAATAGTTTGTTGGTTAGTGACTGATCTGCCTAGACAAGAGATAACAATGTCTGAATAGTGGGTGTCGAGGAATTCAGATACTTAAAGGTTAGTGAGCATGGCAGAGAGCTAGCAAAGATATCTCTACAGCGTTCTCTGTCCACATTATTCTGTTTGGAAAATGACACCCATATATGTTAATGACAGTTATTTCTCCCCTCTATGGATGTCTAAAGATACCAGTAAATATTTAATTGTCATTGAGACAAAAAGTCACAGATAATGCTAGATATCGTCAAAAAGTTTTTGAACAAAAATAATGTAAAATCAATCCTGCTTTGACATAATATAAAATTGTTACAAGCACTGGAACTTATTACAAAATTCAGTTACATGTATTTGACTGTCCCAACATAAATTAACCACTTTAAAATCAAGCCTCTCATCATCTGTGTTACTGAAGCTATGAGTATGTACATAACTTCTTATGTCACAGGAAACTGCTGTAAATGGGAAAACGCTGAGTAGTATAGGATGCAGCTTACTTGACTCATGCTAAAAAATAATGAAAAACTGGCAAGCAGGCCTGTAGGAATGCCAACAGCTAAATAACAATAGGTTTTAGGATGTTTATCCAAGTGCCAGCACTTGTAAATAAGGTACACATTCACTAACAATGAGATTATCTGTTTGCACACCTTCTAATATCATATTGAACACAATACTTTAAATGAGAAATTGTAATTTATATTTAAGAAAAAGCCTTTTGCATTGTAATTAGTGCTGCAAAAAGTATTAGAAGGCTACTTACAAACTGCAAATGGCACATATCACTGAATATCTGACTTTATCATGAAACTATCACACTATGATCATATTCTGGTGCTTGAATTACGTTTTACTGCTCATAGTGGAAACTGAATCCTGTTTTGCTATTTCCAAAATTATAAAAACACGTAAACAGAAGTGACAGTACAAAGTATTCAAGCATTTGTTCTTTTATATATTTATTCTATCTTTAACATATCCATTTGGAGATCTCCTCCTTTTCGACTCCCTTTCAAAGGAACTTAAATATGCTGCCACATCTTACAGTTCTTGTAATGCACATCATGTTGTCTCAACATATTCTACAAAAACAGGCAGAACATAGGAGATTGAAACTACAGACTAAATATAACACAACAGACTCAAAATAACTTATCACTGGTAAAGTGGAAACAATGTTGTTCTGATGTATTTTGATACACAAGAATTAAAACTGAAATACTACACTAGTATTTCATACTCATAAGATTTCCTGAAATACACTATTGAAAACCAAATCTTATGTTCCACACTGAAATTTAATTTGAGACTATTTAGTTTAGGTGAGAAATGAAATAACAGTAAAAGTTTTAATCTTGTTTCACAAGGACTCTGTCATCCATTCCAGCATGTAATTTCACATTATGAAGCTATGACAGGGTGTGCAAATCTGCCTGTGCCTTTAGTTGAGTGGTATCATTTTTCTTCGTTGTCATACATGCCTTATATGAAAATTAACAACATACTCTGCATTGGTTCTCTGAACACTGATGGCAAATGGGTCTCTCGGATGGAAAGTGAATGCCACGAGCCGCCTTGCTGCAGGAGGAGGACTTCGTCCAAGTACCCCGGCATAAATTCTGAACTTGAGCAAACCAGAGTCACGTCCATAAAATCTACAAGCAACAATACACATGTTGTTTTAGTATACATAAATAGATATTTACTACTTCTAAAACCTAAGAAATCAGAAAAATAAACTGATAGTCAAAGAAATTGTTGTTGTCATCTGATTTAGAAAAAGGAATATGTTTGATTATATTTTAATGGTCAATAATAATGCATCAAAAGAGGAACACTATAGGTCTGAAGAGAACAATAGTTATAACTAGTGATGGAAAAATGAAGCAAGACATCTCCACTGTACTGTAAATTTAACTGTCAATTTCTAGAAGTTGCCAAAAAGCAGTACTGGAACAGAGTTCAAAGATCTTGTCACAATCATGTGATAGGATAACATCACTGAAATATCATGGAAATTGTGAACCTAATTTTCTGATTCTCAGGTGCACATCACTGATACATCATTTATCAAGTTCACTGTGATGACTGGACTGTATTAGAGCTTTGTGATTGGATGACGTGATCTGGATAACTATTTTTTTTTTCCTTAGGTACAAGTGGCTCCTTACCTCTATTCTGATTGTCCCTCCTATTACTGAGCATAAATAAAACTGTTTTTTTCTGGTAATGTAATTCAAGGAAACAATTGGCAGCAATTGAAGGAAATAAGTGGCAGCAACAGCTGTACACAGCCCTAAAGTTGCAGTCACGAATGATTGTGGTTGAGATTCGGCTTGTTCTACACATCTACATCACAGATACTCCCCGACAGCCAATGAGTCTTCAGTAGCGTTCTCTGCATTCTGCTGTGAATGTCATAGGCAATGCGAGCATTAAACATGACAGCAGCAAGTTATTTAGTGAGTTTTATTTGATTAATTGCAAGTTGTCACAGCTAATGTGGTGGTAAGCAATGAATTCTGCACAACTGAGAGAGAGTTGTAATTTGCAGTACACAAGCCCTCTTCAAGTGCAGAGCGCGTGTATGTGGGGACCGAAGCCGTCGCTTGCAACTGGCAAATAATGCAATCCCTGTCCACCTCTTGAACTGTGGAAACTGCCATTGTTTGTGGATAGGAATATAGTGTCCATGGTCACAATGATATAGGAACCCCTACTAGGCTTTTGAAAATAATGAAGCAACTATCATATTCAATACAGAAGATTCCTATATTTCATACAATCATGGATTTACTAGATAGAAATATTAAAATGTTTGTTACAATGAAAAATGAACTTGGAATACATATTCACTTATGAAATTTTAATTAATATTGACCAAATTGAGTTTATACTGTCCTTAAATAACCTTTGAAGAATTTCTAGATCCAAGCAAATTCTTTTAAGAAATGTTTATCAAATGTCATTTCACCAGACTGGAAGATTCTTTCAAATTGATGTTCAGGCATCACAGGATATTTTTTCAGGAAATCTTTAACTGAGAACAGCTTCCTTCTGTACTATAATGCCAATAATTACAACAGATAATATAAGAAGTATATAATACAGCACAGTAAGATGAAGGAAAAAGTGAATAAGATAATGAAAAAGAGTATATTGTAACTGACAATGAGAAGTGCAAGGAAATATATTTGAACAAAGCACAATGAGAATCAATGCCATGTAATTGTTATGATGCTAGAGGCAGAGAGAAGGTGAAGGTGGGGATGGAGTGGTTGCTGTGGGATGGAACAGGGAGCAGAGGGTAGAATAGGAGAGGGAACAGAGAAGAGGATCAATAATGAAGCTGGAGGTAGGAGTCAGTGATAATGAGTAAATATAGTAGGATACAAGGCAGACAATCTACGATGTGGTCTAAAGGAATTAAAATGTGATTTAATTATGTGTATTTTTGGCACTGCGGTGTCATGTGGCAAGTACATTTTGTCAGGCCTATACTGCCATGAGGTATAGAATTATACTTTTATTTTCTATTGGTAACCTGTCTACCCTCAATTTTTTTAACAAAACATTCGTGCCCTTATCTTTTCCTCATCTAAAATCTAAAATGTTTCATCTTCTAAATTTATAGCACTTTAAGAATTCTCTTTGTTTTCAGTTTTATTTTATTGTTCTCTCTCTCACATCAGCTTCCACATTCTCTTTGTACAATACAAAATTTAAATATTGGATTTCCTTCTGTTAACATCTTTCTTCTCTGTCAACCCCATCTCAACAGTTTTGCTCTTCTTCCACATCACAAACGGTGTCTTATTTGCTGTCACGGTGCTTTACTAATGATTAATGCAGAACAATTTTGTTTGTTACTTCTGTTTTGCTTTTTTGTATATTCTATTAATCCATTTTCTCTTCAACTATATATGTGAAGGTACCACATATTATGTGCTGTGGCCTAAGTGCTGACCTACCACCCCTTAAATTTTATTTTGGTCTTCACCAGATTTCCGATGTATCGGATATGACATAACAGCAACATGTAAATATAAGGATAATGGTAATTCTGTTACTACACAAATGATAACTCTAATGAATTATTAAAGAAACTAAGAAAATAGAAAACACACACACACACACAGAGAGAGAGAGAGAGAGAGAGAGAGAGAGAGAGAGAGAGAGAGAGAGAGCTAATGGTGGCTGATTTGGTGCTGCATGGGAATTCTATTTCTGTTTCTGAGACACTCTCACAAAATTTATGTACATGGAAATGTCACATTGTGTTTTGAGACCAGGTTAAGATATGTCACATTGAGGTTTTACATATTCACAAAGATATCTGAGCTTCTCATTTAACTAAATTATCTTTTGATCATCTATTAAGGATTCTCCACGCAGCCTAACCATATTGATGTTGTGGAGCAATTTCTTCAGCTGGTTTCATCCTGTCAGTTCTGTTGACCAAAGTACATATCCATTGACCTATAGGTCCTTTCTCTTGTGTCTGTGTCAGCTGTTGGGTGTTGTTCAGAGAGCTCACCCATAACTGAAGTCATGGCCTGCACCAGGTGTTCCATGCAAGAGACACTTGTAATTTTTCATTTGGAAAATTTTGCACCAGTGCAAATTTTTTTCTGGTGTTTAGTGGAGCATTTTCTACTTTGAGGTAAAGTTTTCACATTGAGTGGGCTAGAAACATCTAATGAAAATCACAAAAGTGTTGTTTAGTGCAATGGCAACCTTCTTCACATAGACTGAATGAAATCCATTGGAGAAAGTTTATTCAGCTGCAGAGTAGCAGGGCGCAAGAGCAGATGTTATTATGTTTGTAGGATTTCCATTAGGAATTGACAAGACAAGAATCTAACATTTTTTTGTCTGAACATTCTGTTTGTTTCTCACAGTGATTCTTGAAGGTAACGTACCTTTCACTGGTGATACATAGGAAGGCTGGTAAGAGTGTGTTTAGTAGTGCAGATCTATTTGAGTGAAGCTTAGTTTCCTTCCATCTTCTATATTTCAGAAACTAGATGCTGTATACTGTAGACTCAAAAAGGTGAGCTGACTGTTCCAATAGTCTACTCCTGGGTACTTTTAGGAACATTCTTTGCAGCTAAATAGTCAGTATTAAGAAAAAGACTTGGTGTTATGATGATGAGGTTGGCCACTGGGATATAGTGTAATTCACAATTCATGTTACACACTTCTTTTGATTGTAGAGGGTGCTTAGTAGATCCAGTTTTATATAGGAACCCAGGTCCATAAATGGTTTGTTTCCATGTTACAAGGAAAACAAGAGGTGATCAACCGTGCACTAGATGTTTCTTACGCAGTTCACCTGTTATGGTAGGGCACCCACATTTAAGAATGGTATGACAATGCGATGCCACATGATGTCCTCTATTTCCTCTCTTCCTTGTTTTCATGCTACCTGGTGATGTGTTAAGTGGCATTATGGTGGCTAATATTGCAGTAGGAGGATGCCTAAGAACATGTTCGCACAGTACACCGATATGTTGTTAATTTACAGGGAAGTTTGCGGTAATGGAAGAGAAGCCCAACGTCTGTACCATGAGTACTTTCCAAACTGCATGACTCCATCTCATCCCGTGTTTGCTGGACTAGAACAATGGCTGCGGGAAAGTGGGAAATTCACAAGCAACAGAACACACTGTGTTGCCCCACGAGAGCAGCACACTGTCATACTGGAAGAAGAAGGGCTTCATCAAGTTGAGGAGAACCCATCAACAAGTATCTGAGCCATTGCACGTAATTTGCATGTGCCTCACTTGCTGTCTGGCGTGTTCTGTGTGAACAGCAACTCCACTCATCTCACCATCAGAAAGTATCTGCCACACTCCTGCTGGATTTTGTGCCCATGTCAATTTCTTTACTTGGTTTTTACACCACTTGTGGATGTTCCTCAGCTTCCAAGGCGAATTTTGTTCACTGCCGAAGTACATTTCAGTAGGAAGGTGTTTCAAACGCTCAAAATAGTGACATTGGGATCAAGAAAACCCTAAAGCCACATGTACATGATGATTTCAGTACACCTTCAGCATCAATATCTGAGCATGTATCTGTAATGGTTGTGTGACTGGGCTATACATCCTTCCTCCCCACCTAATAGGTGACAGGCACTTGATATTCTTGCAACAAGTGATGGCGTAGTTTTTGAAGATGTGTCTTGGACATTCGGCACGAATTGTGGTTCCAGCATGATGGCGTTTCAACAGATTTTGTAGTTTGTGCCTGTAACTATCTCAACGTTGTCTACGGGGACAGGTGGATTGCTTGAGAAGGGCCACTTGCATCCCCAGCTACCCCTTTGGACATTTTCTTGTGGAGCCACATAAAGAGTCTTGTATCACAATGAGGCAGAAGTGATTTACCATACACCATACATGCTGGACAGAGTTTTGTGAATTTACTATGCAGATACATTGTGCACACTGGACTTGCTGATCATCATAGTGAACAGCTATTGTAATATCACAGTAAATAGGAGTGAAATCTGTACATCTTGTTTTCCCTGTAACACGGAAATGAACCATTTCCAGCCATGGATTCCTATGTAAAACTTGGTTTACTAAGTCCCCCCTACAGCCTCTAGAAGTGTGTAACATGAATTGTGAAACACCTTGTGTACACTAAGCAACATGGGAAAAAAAGAGTATGTGTTCCCTTGAGGTATATCATACTTCTGGTCACTCTGCTGTGCAATATTATCATAATGTGGCAGGAGAGTATTTTTTGAAAAGAGCTTTGATGATGATGTCTATTAACATCACGGGGTTTTTATCACACAGTGTTGACATATTAGACTGAATGCACACATGTAAAAGATGTGTCATGCTATATGCACAAGAGGGACACTGAAAACAAAGCTCACAAGACAAAATATTACTGAACCTCCTAAAACAGCACACTAGTCAATCTTCACCACTATAGATGGTACAGAACTGGTACCAAACAGACACGTGGTCCTTCACTGCTGATGTACGTCATGGCAGTAAATTGGTATGTATGGAATCAGTACAGTATGATAAGTTGACATGGCAGAATGACAGAAAGAAGCTATCATATTTGGACATGGCCATGACCCACCATAAATGAAGTTGCCCAATTTTCTGATGTAGCAGTGTGGACAGTTTAACATGTCCAAATGGAATGGTGTACCAGTCGCAGCAATGTAACTCAACATAAGAATAGTGATTGTAAAATGATTTTATCAATCAAGGACTGGAGATGAGTGTCATGCCTTGTCAGTGACAATTAGTTTCAAACCCAGCAGGAATTTCTACTGTCAGTGAAAACAGTTACTGAGCAAATATTGTTAAGGGAACTGGATGCACTCGACATTTGGAGTTGGGTACCTCACATAGGGCTATTGCTCACAATACCAAACGAAGCTGCACATCTTCAAAGGGTCAAACAACACAGAAATTTGGCAGTAGCTGATAGGCGGTGTGCTGTGCAATCTGAGTAGCAATTTGCATCTTTTCAAATAAAACAACACCCTGTATGCACCGACAGCACCATAGGCATTGCACTATCTCCTTTGGGCACTTTTGCGTGTGATTTAAAGGAAAGATTTAAACTTTGCATTTTATTACAAATTTAGAAACAATTTTAAATAATGTAAGATTCCACAGCACATGAGCAAATCACCAGGGATGGTACAATTCTGAACTGGATGCAACAACACTTTGAACTTCCTGATAGATTGGGAACTTTTTACTCCTTGTATCAAAATGTATAGATAGCTTGATATGCCATACTCATTCACCGTTGGGATGGCCATTGTAATAATTTTGTGAACAATGAATATCACGTCTGCCCGTGGACAAGCTTGATAAAGATTCTTGTTATAAATGATAGGGAACACTTACATTAATTAATGAAGAATATGTATGGATTTATATTAGGGTACATTTCAACTATTTAATTTGAGTAACCTTATCTTCAACATATCACTTACTGTGATCAGTGTTTTATAAGTGGAGTGCTGGATGACTGGGTAGATCGAACCTGCAGAACAATCTTGGCCTTTTGCGTAAATCATTATTTAACTTGAATATCAATTATATTACAACCTAAAGCTACCCTTTCAACCTCCAAGCAGTCAGTAGCATTAACACTAGTGCTGACCCCCTGCTACTTACACATAAGCAGAGATATTCTGTATGAATTGCAAGAGCCCAAACTAGTGCACTGCTATCAGCTTATTTCAGATTAACTGCAGAACAATTACACTGAAATGACATACCACCACTTGCTGTTATTTTATTAGAGTCTTTACACACAGAACATAATAAATTCATTGAAAGGCATAAAAACTGAAATTAAACCTATGTCAGTGAAGTTTCAGCTCTGATAAGTGTGCACTTTGATAGGATTTGATCATACTGATACTTAAGGATAAGGTTAAATACATTTGCACTGTAGAACTCAAGAGCTATATGCTGTGGGCACTACCGTCTTCCAGGATGACACTTCCTGTGTTTATAAGGCGCCAAGCTTATGATCCTGGTTTCATGACTACTCAAGTACCCTTTTGCATTTTGAGTGGCCCACTGAATCAGCTGATCTTAATTCTGTAGAAAATGCCTGGGACTAAATGGAACAGTGGGTGAAAAATAGCAACCAACAAACAACCCTACAATTTTATAGCTCTAAAGAATATTATCATCAAAATCGGTCTTCACCTGGATACGGCATACGTGATGAAACTTGCGAACACTCTTCCCCATTGAATTGAGGCCATTATAGAAGCTAGAATGAAGTAAGTATGATCAATAGAGATGGGAGTCAAGGCTAGAGGTAGTGTTACTTGGTGTTAGTGTGATGTCTCCTGTGGGTGGTCAATTTTTGGTATGGCGTACTTATCTGGCACACATCAACTATAAGTAAGTACAATGTAGATAAATGCTTTCCAAAATTAAAGCAGACTACATGGTATAAATATACAATATAAGTGAGTAAACTTCCAGTTAAGAAGAAGTGAAAGTCTTTACTGTGGCAACGTTCTTCATAGCTTCTCATTCCCTGTGAGATGGTTGTCTACCAATAACTTTTTCATATTCATATTCAATAATTGTTTTCAGTTCCCTAGTAGTGTTCTTTAAAACTCCACTGTAACCACTGTGCATATGCTGTGTTCTTTAAAACCCAGCTGGAACCACTGTGCATATGATGACCTTTATGTTTCTTTCACTGACCCATCCCAGTATGATCTGCACCCCCCCCCCCCCCAAGCACCATCATTCCTGCATTGTGCAGGTGGAAGTCTCCATGCATATCCTTCATTTAGAGAAGCTCACTGGACTCAAAATCTGTTAAGTGTTATCCTTCCTAGCCGCTTTCCATGTTGTTCCTTGCTGTACACTCACCACTCACATTTCCTCGGCATCTACACTTATGCTCATAAATTAAGGATAATTGCAAAATGTGGTGCCACACAATGTGGCACTACACAAAACTGGTGCTAATAGCATAGGCACATACGGAACACACACCGCACAGATCTGTAAGTCCACAGTATTGGTGATAAGTTCAGAAAACCGTCCAGAAAAACATGTGCTACAAAACGCCACATTTCCTGTGCATGTACCCCGACATCAATATTGGATACGATCACCATGCACAGGTACACATGCCGCACAACGGGTTGGTGTACTCTGGATCAAGTGGTTGAGCAGCTGCTGGGGTATAGCCTCCCATTCTTACACCAGTGCCTGTCAGAGCTCCTGGAGCGTCGTACGGGTCTGAAGACCTGCAGCGATACATCAACAGAGAGTATCCCAGATGTGCTCGATGGGGCTTAGGTCTGGAGATCAGGCAGGCCACTCCAGTCACCTGATAACTTCTGTTTCAAGGTACTCCTCCACGAAGGCAGATTGGTGGGGCCGTGTGTTATCATCCATCAGGAGGAAGGTGGGACCCACTGCACCCCTAAAAAGGCGGACGTACAGGTGCAAAATGACGTCCCGATACACCTGACCTGTTACAGTTCCTCTGTCAAAGACATGCAGGGGTGTACATGCACCAATCATAATCCTACTGCACGACATCAAACCATGACTTCTATACAGGCCCCTTTCGAGGACATTAAGGGGTTGGTATATGGTTCCTGGTTCACGCCAGATGAAAACCTGGTGAGAATCACTGTTCAGACTAACCTGGGACCACTGTTCCAATAACGACGTTCTGTGTTCTTAACACCAGGCTTTATGGGCTCTCCTGCGACCAGGGGTCAGTGGAATGCACCTTGCAGGCCTCCAGGCGAATAAACCATGTCTGTTCAGTCATCTGTAGACTGTGTGTCTGGAGACAACTGTTCCAGTGGCTGCGGTAAGGTCCGGAGCAAGGCTACCTGCAGTACTCTGTGGCCGTCTGCGGGCACTGATGGTGAGATATTGGTCTTCTTGTGGTGTTGTACACTGTGGATGTCCCGACTGCAGTGCCTGGACAGGTTTCCTGTCTACTGGAATCGTTGCCATAATCTTGAGATCACACTTTGTGTCACATGGAGGGGCCGTGCTATGACCTGCTGTCTTTGACCAGCCTCCAGTCGCCCTAGTATTCTACCCCTCATAACAGCATCAATGTGTGTTCTTTGAGCCATTTTCAACACACAGTCACCATTAGCACGTCTGAAAACGTCTGCACACTTACTCGCTACACCGTACTCTGACATGCACCAACACACGTCTGCGTATGTGGACTGCTGCCAGCGCCACCGTGCAATGACTGTGGGTCAAATGCAATGCATGGTCATACCCTGAGGTGATTTAAACCCGCAAACCGCCCACCAGAGCATTGTTTCATAATGTATCAGCATTATCCTTAATTTATGAGCATGAGTGTGTATTCAAAGTACAGCACACTGCAGTTGGGCTCCAGCATCTGGTGGCAACTCTGTGTGTGTGTGTGTGTGTGTGTGTGTGTGTGTGTGTGTGTGTGTGTATTAATTCTAAAGAAAGGTCTTTCCCCATGCTAAGCAATATGTTGTCTTTTCTACATGTTCCTGCACATCTTCCAATGGCAATTAATATCTTCATCCTTAAAATCAACACGATGCTAAAGAAGAAGGAGAAATTGGAGATGCTCTAACAACTATTTGCACATGAAATGCTCAACTGCCTCACTATCATTGACTTTCTGGCCTCTTCCAGGTCTTACAGCCGTGGTAGGTGGTTGGGGATAAACTGAGACTGTGCAGATGTTGTTCTACAGTTGGCCAATCAATTTCACAGTTTACTACTGGCAAAGCCTGCCTAAGCATCCACAATCATAATGTCTAGAACAAGTTGATTCATCATTTGCTGCAGAAAGTAGCTTTCTGAACTGAGCTGCAATCACAATCCTCCTCCTGGGAAGAAAATGTCCACGGAATTCACTTCTTGTAATGTCTTCAGAGAACTTTCCCTGCTGGTACATGATTTTTAGCTTTGGCTAGGGGTTTCCCCTGTTCCATCACTATGTATGTACTCTTGTTCTACAGTGTATAGCAGCGAATTAAATTTTGTTTCTGGTCACAAGAAGTTGTGCCACAGCTCTCCTTTCTTCATCAATGTTAATCAAATGCAGTTGGTTGATCTCTTTATAGACATTTCCATTTGGCAACAAAGAGATGTGGCATCTAACTCAACACCTTAACGAATTAAAATTGATTTGGGCAATTAGTGTTAGTGGCTTTTGGAGTTTTTTCTCAAGTAGAATATGTTTCTAGATGTCCCACTTCTTGCAGGTATACTTCTACCTTGGTGAACCACACAGCCTTGACGTGCTTGTTGAAAAAGTAGCAGAAGAACTGAATGTGCAACCTCACAGGACTCATGAACCATGTTCCCATAGGAAAAAAATCTTTGGCTTACGAATGGTGTCTGTGATCTTTTAGCAAAGTTTGTGTTGAATCATCATCTAAATTCATTAATTTATTTGAACAGACCTAGGATTTTCATCGAGATTTGTCTCTCTACTATTTCTAATTTAGACCTTTTTCTATTCATAGCAACTCATTCTGTAGCACATAGCACTTCTGGTCAGATGACTGTGCTGTAGCACTGTATTTTGGCACTTATGGATATTCATTTACTCTTGTACAAATTTTTATTACTTGATACACCATTGTTGTTTTCTTAATCTGTGATGCAGAGGCTCCTTCCAGGTGGTGTTGGAATCCATCCCTTTTTCCTACAGCATATAAATTTTTATGCACAGTTGATTTTCTTCTTTTTTATCTATGAGCCTGTGTGCTGATATGACATTTGCTAAAAATAAATAAATCAATTTTCTTGGAAAAATCAGTAATTCCATCTTAGCTGGGTGTCTTCAGTTCATTGATTTGTTCTGCAGCTGTCTCTAGTGAATAAAAAAATTGAGATCAGCAGCAAAGGCTAGACAGTCAACTGCAAAATTCACATTTTTACTGCCTAGCCTGGCCCCATTTTTTACACCTTTGTTACTCATTCCTTTTCACCACTTGCAGACTTATTTCTCACAGTTGAAAAGGTGTAACAAAAATCATACTCCTGTCTGATTCCAGTATTGATTTCCATCAATTTCACTTGGGAATAGTGGTCTGTTGGACAATAGCTCGTTTTGTTATCCAAGGCAAATTATTTCTGGATTTTGAGAAGTGTTATTTGGTTAACTGAATTATAAGCCTTTTAGAAGCCTACAAAAGTCACTAAGAATTTCTTTCTTCTATGTTATGGGTAAGAGAGAGCATATTTAAATGTCATGACCTGTTCAGCACATGAACATTTTTCCCTCAACCCTCCACACTATTTACCCAGCTTCGAGTCCAATTGTTTCTTTGCTCTAGTCAGAAGTGCTTTCAAAAGGTTGCTAAGAGAAGAGATATGCCACAATAATTGTCTGCATCCATTCAGTTACCTCTCTTATGTAGTGAATGGATCAATGCCCCTGAAGTTTCTCAGTGTTCCCAAATGTTGCAGTTAGGCTCAGTTAATTTATCAGGTGCAAGGTTTACTGTGCTGTTTCACATTTTGGCAGTTATCGAGTCTTCCTCTGGTGACTTCTTGTTTTTAGTAAATTTATGATCTATCTACTTACTTCTCTTATGGGACGAGATGAATGCTATGAGCAGGTATGCTGTTTTCGAATTTGACATTGGATTTAAACCCTTGTAATTGAAGAAGAAGTCAAAATAATTAGTCCAGATATGACATATATCATTATTATTGTAGAAAAATCTACCATAGGAACAGTTTAATAGCGTGCTTGACGATTTGCATTTGAGAGATTTAGTTTGGAAGTGTTTTGGAATGCTCGGATGTTTTTCTTGAAGTCTTTCTCAGTCTCTATTATGTGGTTCTTGTTTAAAGCTTGTTTTATCTCACAGACAGTTTTCACAGTGTGATTTCTTGCATGTTGGAATCTCATCTATTATCTTTGGTTATTTTGTGATTTGTCTGTCTTCTGTTTTCCTCCTATTATCCAACTCACTTCCTTTATACATTTATTTTATTCTTTTCATAGTACGCCCTCCAGTTTCCATTTTCTGAAGGATTTCCCAGAGCTTTTTTCTTTTCACACTATCATACATCTTCTCAATATCCATGGACACCCGTTACTAAATCCTTACTATATTTGTAGTGTTTCTCTTGCTGCTGCCACACACTAAAAATTAGATCCACTGTTGACTTTCCTGGTCTAATCCCATACTGTTTCTCTCCAAGTCGCCATCCTATTATTTTCCATACTCTCTTTTCCAGATTCTTTTGAAATGCTGTGACAGCATGACACATCAAAATAACCCCACTACAGTTCTGCATAGTTTTGTGCCATCCTTCTTAAAAATTGGCATTATAATTCCCTTTCTCCAGTCTTCAAGTGTCCTCTCTTTCCATATTGTTCTCATGGCATAATAGAACCACTCCACTCCTACTGTACCAGCTTGCTCTCACCATCTGCATATTTACATAATCCAGCGGTGTGCTTTCCCCCCTCTCATGATCTTTATCACTTCTGCTACCCTGTCCAGATTAGGCTCATCTTGGTGTCCTGTACATTCTCAGACTGCTCATTTGCCTTTTCTGTATTTCCATTGGGGTTTAGTATATTCCTTCCACATACCCTTGGTTTCATGTACATTCTCAACTTACTTTCCTTCCTTATTGCTAATCCCGACGTTATCCATCATGCCTCTCTTTTTTAGAAAAGCACATTGTGAATCAGCCATTTATTGCACACTTGTGCAGCTATATTTTATCATTATTTTAAATGTATGATCAGAGGTAGTGTTGAATGTACGCACATTTCCATCCATTCATAGAAAAGCACAACCATTTCTAGAAATGCATGAAAATTCTTAAATGAATAAGATGCCAATTCTCCAGATCCATGAAGAGCAAGAGTCTCCTTTGCAGCTGTCTTTGATTCTGCTAGAGTAACATAGTGGTATCAGTGAAAAAACTGGTTGAGAATTAGGATTGGGAATCAGTGTTGAAAATATAGCAAGATTCCAGATGGGGAGACGCAAGTACTCCCTCTTCTTGCCTTCCACTGCCACTATTTTCATATTTTCATGCAATTATTTAGTATGCTTGTGTTAACAGTGCATGACTGGGAGACATTACGAATGCAAAGTCGCTTTGGATATGAATTCCAATCTAAAGAGAGCCGGTGAATCATGGGAGTCTTAGGCTGTAATTCACCTGATATATTAAGTGTGTAACCAAAATATGTAGGATGCATCAGAAAGTATTTCTCATCTGAAATAAAAGGTTGGTTCTAAAATAAATGATGCTTTTGAGCTTCTGTGATCACTTGGGGAGTGATGTCTGGAGACCACTGCTGACATTTGGAACATTTCACTGTCACTAAGTTCATCAGTTGTTGCAGTGAGGAGCACTTTACTGTTGACACTTCATCATAATAATGTTTCACATGCACAAGAATGTTAATCACCAGTTTCTCTTACAATGTGGGGAAACTACTCTTTCGTGTTGATGGAAGGAGGTCAAGAGGGGATGTGTGCTTCTTGAAAATATTGCCTAGTTGTGTTGTTCCTGCACATGCAACAAAGTGTAGAACACAGCTAAGCTATTTGCAAATTATTTTGTGTTTATTTGTATCCTCAGTCCTATAATTTTTTAGAAATGACAGCATATTCTGCTTGGATGTTATTAGATGCATTTATTATCAGTGACAATTCTGCCTCTTGTGCCATTCTTAAGTGACAGTTCACTATGAGGTGCAGCAATCCATAATAAATTCCTTGTAAGATGGCACTGCCCTTGTGCCAGTCATGTTTATGGATTTCATATGTGTAATAAGACAGGACTACTTGTAAGCTATATAAAAGGACATACCACTTTACGAAATAATTCCAACTAATTTTGTGTTAAACTGCTATTTAATTTCCATTGAGCATGTCTGTGAAATATGTAAATGTGGTTGATAGAAGGATAGTGTTTTCTTAAATGGAATGATTATGCATTGACACATTTCATAGTGAACTGTCATTTGAGAATACACAACAGCCCAAATCGGCACTGCGAATTAATGCATTTAATAACAGTGCAGGTAAAATATGTTGTCGTCACAATACATGAACTAGTTAAAGTTGACTGTCACTGAACTGTGCTTGCAATCTCTCAAAACTTGAAACAGCTTATGGAACTGTTGGACTGGGGGGGGGAGAAGGGGCAGGGGGGGGGGAGAGAGAGAGAGAGAGAGAGAGAGAGAGAGAGAGAGAGAGAGAGAGAGAGAGAGAGAGAGAGGGGGGGGGGGGCAGGAGGAGAGGGGGGGCAGGGGGAGAGAGGGGGCAGGGGGAGAGAGGGGGCAGGGGGAGAGAGGGGGCAGGGGGAGAGAGGGGGCAGGGGGAGAGAGGGGGCAGGGGGAGACTCAGTTTTTATTTTATTTTGGATCGGTAAATTAGATATAATACTGTTAGCAGCAGCATGTCTTACTCAACAAATCCATCATTTATTGAGTAGTTTCACTGTAGGAAATTATGGCAAGAGCACGAGTTAGGATGAATACTAAAAGAATAACTCTGTGTATTAAATAGGGGCAGATGATGTTGCAAACTGTAAGTTTTAGAGCAGCAGCAAAGAAGCACACTGTGCCATCTGAAACCACATTGGTAGATTAAAAACAAAGAAAAATGTGTGAATGATGACAGTACTTCAAGGCCTCGGATCAGATACAGAAGTTTAAAAAGGTGTTCTCTGATGAAACACAAAATGCTGAACATGTGATTAATGTGTTGGTAATATTACATGGGTTTAGTCCTAGGGATACTTATAAATTAGCTCATGAACTGGCAACTACGAACAATATATCAATTCAATCAGCTTGGATAGATGACCTGATCAAATTGCTGGCTCAAACTGGTGTATAGCTCTTGTGAAGAGGAATCCACAAGTGTATTTGGTTAACTCGACTCACAAGTCTTGCTTAAGCAACGAGTCTTAATCCAAAAAATGTGAATACCTTTTTTGACAACCTGGCAAAAGTTATGGAGAGATACAAGTCTGAGCTGATGGTGATCTGGAATGTGGACGATATGAGTATCACCACTGTTCAGAAGTCAAACAGGATTATCAATAAACATGGAATAAAGCAGAAGAGAGCTGTCATTTCTGTTGAAAGGCGCACTCTTGCCACTGCTATCAAAGTTCAGGGAAGCAGTACTGCTTCTCTCTTTGTATTCCCTTTCTTGTGATATCATGATTGTTCTGTTTGAGATGGTCCTATTGGTTGCACTGGGGCAGGAAATGCAAATGGTTGGAAGCAAGAAAAAAAAATTTTTGGCGTTCTTGAACCACTTTCAAAAATTAGCTAAACCAATTACAGAGCACTAAAGTCTATTGCTTCTTGACAATCATGAATTTCACATATATATCAGCAGCTTGAAATTTTGCAAAATCATGGGGATTGTTATGCTGTCATTCCCACCACACTGTACACACAGGGTGCAGCCCCTAGGACATTTAGTTTATGGTCCATTTGAAAAGATGGTCAATGGTTTTGGTGACAGCTGGATCAGGTATCATCCCAGAAAGACCATGCTAAATTATGATATACCTTCAATTGCTCCCAGAAACAATGCACTGGGCTTTAACTGCACATGCATGGTACCATTCAATAGCAACGTGGTCAGCAAGACCTATTTTAACCCATCTGCCGTCACTGACTGTCCAGCATCACAAGCTTCTGATGATGATGGAAAACAAACTACGCACTTAGCAGAGCCGTTATGATTTTCCACATACCATCTGATGCTGTGAGCATATCTAATGCTTATTCAGTAGCAATACACAAGAAATCACTTGCAGGTGTCGAAACCTGTGATGAGCAGTCTAGTGTCTCACAATCATCTTGTTCAATTCATCTAGCCTTTTCAGCTGAAGTAGATCATCCATTCCCAAAAGCAGATCTGAGACAAAACCCAAGAAAAGAAAGAAAGAAGAAAAAGTCTGCAATTTTGACCTATACTCCAGACAAACTGGCCATAGAAGTAGAGCTAAAAGCCGTTCCCAGGTGAAGAAAGCGAAGAAAAAGCTAAACTTACAATGCAGCATGGTACGAATGCAACAACAGAAAAAACCTGAAGAAACATAGTCGGAAGGTGAGGACAGTGGCTGCCTAGTATGTCTTGAACCATACGGTCACAGTTGTCCTAATGAGAAGTAGATTCAGTCAAGGGAAAGTAAAAAATTGGTCTCACGTTTCTTGTATCAAATGGAAGGATATATACTTCTATCACAATTGTGAATGTGAATAGGTCTCAAGATATGCTTTACTCTTCTGTTTTACTGACTCACTGGACATTTAATTGTAAAGCCTGAATTCATTAGTGTCATTAACCACTATTTCAGTTAATTTAATAAATGCAAATGTATGTAAAATTGAACTTTTATGTTTTTCCACCATTTATTGATGTTTGTTCAATGTTTTACAATGGCAATTTACTTTAAGTTACACTATAAAACATTTAAATGATAAAATGAAGCTTTATATATGATGTTACTTTTGTAGTCTACCTGTGTTACCCTGTGCTTTCTCCCGTAATGAGGTCAAAGGTAACACACTAATTTCACGCCTACAAATTATATGTAATTTTAGGTAAACTAGATTTAATTGTGTTAGGAAAGTCTCGCAGAAAACATAAATTAGTCCATTATGTTTCATATGTTTAGAGGGAGCTAGAAATAAAAAGCAATACGCAAAATGTTACTTTTGTTCTCAGTCTCCCCTACTTTATTTTTAGCATTGTTGCCGGATTTGGACACTGATATTGAGATGGAGACATCGGCACTAGACATCCAGAGTTTATGGTTTTACGGCCAGACCACAGGTGGCGTGGATACTGTGTCAGTTGGCTAGGTCCTCTGGCCGCTTAGGAAATGAGCAAAGTGTGCATGTTCCTCAAGTAGTTGTGTTGATGTATCCAAAGCTTTCCAGTCATAGATGTTACTCTTTGCACATAGTGATGCACTTTTTCATGGTTCCTTCTTTCTGTTCACTATTCAGGTTTTGTTTGCACATTGCTGTAGTGGTGTAAAATGCCTGGACATTTATACGTTGGGGCAAATCCCCAGGATAAGTGCCTCGGCAAATGCCCAGAATTCATAAATGGCCAGCTATTTATGCATTTTAAAATTTAACTGATAAACAGCACTTATAATTAAAATTGAAGCTGGTATTTTGTACTGGAAAGGGTAAAACTGAAGCTGGTATTTTGTACTGCAAAAGGTGTTTCACAGCACTGCTTCTTCAGTTACTGTATAACCAAGTTAAAATAAGCTGCTTAAGAGTTATGGGAGAGTTATTAGGGGAAATAAATTGGACTGTACACATAACTTTTTACATCTTTAATAAGGTCAGTTCTTGAGGTAGTACATAATAAAAACAAAAAGAAAATGACACTATAGTTTAAAAGTAATTTTTGACATAAAGTATAGTTTATATTACATACCTAGCCTGTAAATAGTATTTTTACTTATAGCTATACTACTATTCCTGCTTTTAAAAAAGTTCTCAATTACTGTACCTAAGTGAAGCACTTTTTCCAAATTATGAGGGCACTTTAAACACTTTTTGACATGCCGTTTCCATTTTGTTGGAATGTGACTTATGGCCAGACCAGTGTTGAGAATTCCAATAAACTAAATAACCCACAGAATTGTAGGATTTGCTCGAATTTAATGGCTATTCACTCAAAATTTCATCTACTACCTATTTGCAATAATAGCAATAGCACTAACTTTTACTTAGAATAAGTGGAATTACAGTAAAAACAGTTATCCATAATGATTTTAGTTGGGGATGTGTCACGTACCATTTCCAATTCCACAATTCCAAGAAACGCAGACTCTCTAGGAATCAACTAGTATCAGAATCTGATGGTTATAGTGTCTTGGACATTGGACATTGATTCTTTGTTATTAAATCTTTTTTTTGTTAGTGTTCTCATTTTATCTTCACAGCAATGCAGTCACATGAAAGTAGATAAATAAAGAAGTGGAGTAGAAAACTATAGTCTGTCTCAAATGTCACTACATCTGACAATAAACCACTTTTTTTGTTTTTTCACTGAAAACAATTTAATGTTTAAACATAAGCACATGCCAGCTGTTTAATACACTCAACAAAAATTTTGTTATCAATGATCATTCTTCAGTAATACAATAATATTCCAGATTTAACACAGATTATAAAGTGTGTTACATCCCAAAGCCCTGACCTAAGGACAACGTTTTTTTATAGTGGCTTATCAATGCACAGCTGTTCAATGTGGTTGGTGTGTGTGGGTGTGTGTGTGTGTGTGTGTGTGTGTGTGTGTGAGAGAGAGAGAGAGAGAGAGAGAGAGAGAGAGAGAGAGAGAGAGAGAGAGAACAGCAGAACTGGTAAAAATAAAGAAAAACATTATAAAATCTTTGTTTGTCTTTTTGGATTTGTGTAAGGTTTTCCATCATCTGCTCAGTCTCTTTCTTCCGACCACTTGCCGTTTTTATCTGGTAATACCTAAATGCACTACCCCAACTGGTAGTGCTTTACAACAGTGGCAATGAGGCTGACTGTTGTTGTTGTGATCTTCAGTCCTGAGACTGATTTGATGCATCTCTCCATGCTCCTCTATCCTGTGCAAGCTTCTTCATCTCCCAGTACTTACTGCAACCTACATCCTTCTGAATCTGCTTAGTGTATTCATCTCTTGGTCTCCCTCTACGATTTTTACTCTCCACACTGCCCTCCAATGCTAAATTTGTGACCCCTTGATGCCTCAAAACATGTCCTACCAACCGGTCCCTTCTTTTTGTCAAGTTGTGCCACAAACTCCTCTTCTCCCCAATTCTATTCAATACCTCCTCATTAGTTATGTGATCTAACCATCTAATCTTCAGGCTGACTCACGCATGTGAAATAACTTTTAATGAAGGATCAAATGTTTCTGGAGCTTTTGCAGTATCAAATAATGCACAAACACCACCAGATGCAGTTCCAACAACTGCAGCAGGAGCAGATCATGCAGGATGTGGTGCTGAGCCAAAAAGTGAGCAAGCGGATTGTCAGACGAACACCTGTTGCCCAACTGTCGCTCCTGTCCCCCAACTTGCTGTGTATGGCTGTAGAGAGATGAGACAACTACCTGCATAGATTCAGGCTGTACTGCAATGTAAGAAAATCATCAGATCCCATGGACCTGAGTGCTCCATTAGTTAGCAACAGTAGTAGTTTTCCACATTAAATGGTTCAAAAGCTGCATTCTCACATGGACATTGAGCATTAGAATTTTATGAACTGTGCACATTGCTGACTATTCTTGGCTAACAAACTGAATTCGCCTTGGTTTATCTTTGTGGATTTGTGTACAGTTTGCTATCATCTGTCTTTTATTTTTTGCCAACCACTTACCTATTTTCTCTGGTAATACCTATTCACATTTCCGAAGTTAGTAGTGCATTACAACAGTGGCGATGAGACTGACTCTTGCTTGTGAAATAGCTTGTAATGAGGGATTAGAAGTTTCTGGAGCTTCAAATGTGTGTGAATTCCTAAGGGACCAAACTGCTTGCGTCATCGGTCCCTCTGGAGCTTACACATGATATGGTTCAAGTGCTGCACCATGCATGGACATTGAGGCATTAGAATTTAATGAACTAAGCACTATGCTGAATGTGCATTTCCACCACCAAATTTTGTAAAGAGGCACAAACTAGCTGGGCAACTTGATACAGATCTTGTTCCTTCTTTGATTAACACAGAAACCTAACAGTGCAGGAGCACCCTTTGTCTGCAGGAGCCGCATTTTGATAAAAGAATTGTTGAAATCATCTGTGGAGTATGTAACCACCTAACCAGCAGGTTCTTTCATACAGCCACTAAAAGATCCATTTGTGAGTCCTATTTACTGTATGGCCACAATACAAGAATGTGGAATGGCAAATCCCTTTGTAGGAAATAAGTTCACAATCGAGTGTAAATATTTTGTGTTAGATGCATTCACTGCATTTGGTTTCGAAGTACTGGATGACATGACCCACACCAAGTACGGGGTGAGGCGAATCAGATGTCCAGCTCAGTACTGTTCCAGGATGTAGAATAATTATTAGATATATATCAGCATTATTACTATAAATGTTGGGTATGGCCAAAGACTTTGAGGGACATATGTCACTCATGAGGTCCACGGTGCCTAATTTTGTTGTACACGGCCAGTTCAGTTTGCAAATGCGAGCAGTTAGCAAATGTAAGACACAGTAAAGACAGAGTTAGCCAGCATATAGGAACTAGAGGCAACTGCACCAATCTCAGCCAGTCCATGGGCAATTCCCTTAGTCCTACAAATTATGCAAGTGGCTCCATCAAAATTTGCGGTGTTTTTAAGGCCATGATTAAGGCGTACAGTGAGATCAAGATTCATGCTATCCCTTGGCCAGAGGAACTTTCAGCAAAGTTAGCAGGAGTACAGAGTTTTTCAAAGACTGATTTGAAGGATGTATACTTTGAGTTCCCTCTGGATGTAGACGCACAGAAAATCCTGACAATAAATATGTCTTTTGGAATCATCAGTGCAAGAGGTTGCCTTTTGTGGTCCCTCAGCTCTGGGAAATTTCCAAAGATACACAGAGCATCTAACTCATGGTATTCTGAAATGATGACTCTTTGGATGGAATTTAGGTAATGAGTGCTACTAGGAAGGAGCATGTGCAAAACTTATTATTTCAGTGGCTACTGGGGAATGTGTTACATTATAACCTACACAAATGCAAGTTCTTTGCACCACATATGTTAAGTAGCAACAGGATTATGTCGATGGCAGAGCATGCGGATGCAAGCAAGAAGCTGCCGGTCCTTAATACAATCTCACAGGCACAGCAAAATTAGTCACAAATTGAGATGGAGGCATTGGCCATTGTGTATGGTGTTACAAAATTCTGTGTTTTCCTCTATGGGAATAAGCTGCAGGTAGTTACAAATGACAAACCCAACATTTCTCTGTTTGGTCCATGTGCTCATCATTCACAAAAAACTACACAGAGTGTGCATCACTGGATTTTGTTCTTGAGCACTTTCCATTTTGACATTCGTTTTTGGGGTACCACATGACACGCAAATGCTGCTTAATTATCACACCTCCCCACGTTTCTAGCATTTGTAGACTTAGAGAAAGCTTTTGACAATGTTGACTGGAATACTCTTTTTCAAATTCTAAAGGTGGCAGGGGTAAAATACAGGGAGCGAAAGGCTATTTATAATTTGTACAGAAACCAGATGGCAGTCATAAGAGTCGAGGGGCATGAAAGGGAAGCAGTGGTTGGGAAAGGAGTGAGACAGGGTTGTAGCCTCTCCCCGATGTTACTCAATCTGTATATTGAGCAAGCAGTAAAGGAAACAAAAGAAAAATTTGGAGTAGGTATTAAAATTCATGGAGACGAAGTAAAAACTTTGAGGTTCGCCGATGACATTGTAATTCTGTCAGAGACGGCAAAGGACTTGGAAGAGCAGTTGAACGGAATGGACAGTGTCTTGAAAGGAGGATATAAGATGAACATTAACAAAAGCAAAACAAGGATAATGGAATGTAGTCAAATTAAATCGGGTGATGCTGAGGGAATTAGATTAGTAAATGAGACACTTAAAGTAGTAAAGGAGTTTTGCTATTTAGGAAGTAAAATAACTGATGATGGTCGAAGTAGAGAGGATATAAAATGTAGACTGGCAATGGCAAGGAAAGCGTTTCTGAAGAAGAGAAATTTGTTAACATCGAATATAGATTTATGTATCAGGAAGTCGTTTCTGAAAGTATTTGTTTGGAGTGTAGCCATGTATGGAAGTGAAACATGGACGATAAGTAGTTTGGACAAGAAGAGAATAGAAGCTTTCGAAATGTGGTGCTACAGAAGAATACTGAAGATAAGGTGGATAGATCACGTAACTAATGAGGAGGTATTGAATAGGATTGGGGAGAAGAGGAGTTTGTGGCACAACTTGACTAGAAGAAGGGATCGGTTGGTAGGACATGTTTTGAGGCAAAAGGGATCACAAATTTAGCATTGGAGGGCAGCGTGGAGGGTAAAAATCGTAGAGGGAGACCGAGAGATGAGTACACTAAGCAGATTCAGAAGGATGTAGGTTGCAGTAGGTACTGGGAGATGAAGCAGCTTGCACAGGATAGAGTAGCATGGAGAGCTGCATCAAACCAGTCTCAGGACTGAAGACAACAACAACAACAACAACAACTCCCCACTGGCCATGATGTTGATTTTGCTGGTATGGAATCAATGTATTTTGATCTACTAGATGAGACAATGCACAACACTTTGCAAGATTTCCAAATCACGGCTCACGAAATAGCAGTGGCTTCTAGTCAGGACCCCTCCTGCATAGGATCATGTCAGGGGTGCAAAGAAGTTGGCCAAAGTGTCTCCCAAAAGGATTACCGTATTTACTCGAATCTAAGCCACACCTAAAAAATGAGACTCGAAATCAAGGAAAAAAAAATTCACGAATCTAAGCCGCACCTGAAATTTGAGACTCGAAATTCAAGGAGAGAGAAAAGTTTTAGGCCACATCTCCAAATCTAAACAAAGTTGGTCCATTGTAATATGAGACAATTCAGGTCGAATGAATGACGATACAGCTACAGTACTTTGGTTCGAGTCGTAAGCATAGCAGTTAAGCTCTACCAGGTAGCCATTGCTATGTGTCAGGCACTCCATCTGTATTTATACGGGTACCCTTCCTTTTTCCACATGCTTCGTGTGGTTTGAATTGATAGCTTATTTTTATCTGATCTGATAAGTGCCGTTTTCTTTGTTATAGGTGTTTACGTCACTCTAAGCTGAAAATTCATTACTGTACTGTGTCATGCATTGTTTGTCGCATTCTGATAGTGCGTGTTTATGTCCTGTCGCTGCTCGCGGCTTGGTTTGCTTTTGTGCGCACTAATTCCGCTAAAAATAAAAAAAATAATAGAGAGAGAGAGAGAGAGAGAGAGAGAGAAATCGTCACATTAGCGAAACAATGGCAAGAGACTGCCATTTGTTCTTACTTACATTGCTCCTTTCTTTGATAATGACCAACAAGAAGCAAATAATAGACTGCAGATGATAGATGTTCTGAACAAGAGTTTAGCGAGAATTTTTCTCCGTTTGAAAATCTTTGCAGGCGCCTCTTTAGTACATTATATTCTGCACAGAAATTAGAGTCATCTTAGATTTCAAAATCTAGTCAATTGCTGTGCTTCATTTCTGACTGTATCACTATTAGGCATAAGAATAATATGAATATAAACATGACACAATATGTATATTCTTCCGTGTTTGCTGTTGTCTTACTCTAGTTTCGTGGTTTATTAGGCAGACAGGATTTAAATGAGATAGCAGCAAACACGAAACAATAGATGGCAAAATGTTTATATTTGTATTATTCTTATGGTGAAGAGAATACTGCATGTGATTCACGATTCATAAAAGTTCCTATTAGCAACCATCTCTTCCCACAGGTAGGATAAAATTCAGAACATAGAGTTGGACATATTGACAAACATCCCAAACAGTCCTGCCAGTCAGATTTTTGTAGTACATTGAAGTGCTGCTACATTTGAAGATGAACTTTGTATTTACTTCGTTGGATAACGTATGAAAATGCAGTGGTCGAAACTCGGAGCGGAGAAAAAAGCTCGTCTTCCACCTTTTTTTAAAATTTATTTACTGACGCAGAGGATTTGGTGCCAGTATTTATCTTTGTGCCTACAAAGCACGCCTGTGTAGCGCTACATATATTCGACAGTAGAAGTTAGTTGTGGCGGCACCCACCAACATTTTTCAGAACTTCCGCTTGCTTTGCACTCGATTCTAAGCCACAAGCAGTTTTTTGGATTACACACACACACACACACACACACACACACACACAGAAAGTGCGGCTTAAGATTCGAGTAAATACGGAAGACCATGTGTTGCAAAATTATTTTTCTGTGAAACATAGGCTTAATGTTGTTCTGGGAGTACCCTTGTATGTAGAGGATGCTCAATATCGCTTCACTGTTCACCCTATGCCACGTAGCCACCACATACATCCCACCCAGTGGTGTCTTCGAAAAAAAGCTCCATCTGGGTTCCACATCTATTGGCCAGGGACAAACAGTGCAATCATGAGTTTGTACATGTCAGGCTTGTGCCCACTACCAGGCCTCCCAAGCAAAAAGTGTTTCCTTCTGACCCAGGCCTCAGTACCCTTGGAACAGTTGCACATGGACTTTGCATATCTTTTTTACAGTGCAACTGGTTGCTGGTGGTGAATGTGCTTTCAGATTTTCTTTCTGTGGCACACATCTCTTTGACAATTACACAAACTTTGATCAGAGCACTAGCTACCATTTTCGCCACAGAGGGTGCTCCTCACATTTTAGTGTCTGACAACGGGCCGCAGAAAGTTTCAGCAGAATCTGGGGCTTTTTGCCAGTGCAATGGAATACAGCATCTGACCACCACCCCTTTTCCACTCTGCATAGAACTCTGAAATGGAGCAGATGGTGAGGGCATTTGATGCACAATCACCACTGCTGAGACCTCGACAGTGGTTCTTACCACCTACTGGTCCACCCAATCAATGGATAAAACCCAGCTGGGCCTCTGAATGGGCGCAGGCCACGCAAGTTCTTGGGTCTGCTGAATCCTGCTAAAAGCTGTGCTACCAGCAGCATTCTGCTATGTGGGCTTGCATGTCTGGCTGGAAGTCAGGTTGGGCATTGGGTGTCATTCTCGGCCAGAAGAAGTGCCTAATGTTCCTCGTCGCTCACGAGAGGGAGTACCCGATCAGTCACTGGATCCAGTTGTGGGCACGACATACACATCAGCTAATCACTCCCCCCCCAGGCAGTGAAGGGGACTGCCAGCAACACCTGTCTCAGCCCATCCCTGAAACTGCCGGTGCTCCTTGGTTCGCCCCCTGGACACAGCCACAGTTTCGTTACAGCTTACTAGCAGTGACAGCAGCCAACAACCTAACTGGCACAGGACTTGCAATACATGAAGATTGAGTCACTCCCTACAACACTGCAGTCACCACCAGTCTCAATTCCTCAGCAGTAATTACAGCCTCGAGCAGTCTCGAGAGGGCCAAGGCAACGAGAAATTGAGATGCCGTTGGAGCCAATGGCAGGGCTGCCCCCACGATGCTCGTTCCTGCCCCAGCAACTGTAACACAGGTATAGTCATTTGTGATGCTAAATGTCTATTAGAAGGGGAGGGATTTCGTATCGCCGCCAGACTCGGACAATGACATCAGGGTTGGCCATCCAGAGCTCTACAGTGTCACACCCACACCATGGGCGCATAGTGTCAGTTGGTAAGACCCTCTAGTAGCGTAGGCAATGAGGAAAGTGTATTGTTAGTTGTGTTGTTTCATCCAAAGCTTACCAGTTGGAGATGCTACCGTCTGCACACAGTGACACACTAGTACTTCATTACTCCTCTCCATTAGCATTCAGGTTTTGCATGTACGCTACCGATGATTCTTGGCTTCACGACTGAAGGAAGCAAGCTTAGAGTTAAACACCCTGTCATGAGAGACGGACCATAAGTTTGCATTATGAAGGGATGGGAAAGAAATTGGCATGGCCTTTTTGAAGGAACCATGCAGGAATTTGCTTGGAGCAATTTGGGGAGATCATGGAAAACCTAAATCTGGACAGTTGGATGAATATTTGAACAGTCATCCTCCCAAGAGTGAGTCCAGTATGTTAATCGTTGTGCCAGCTCTGCCACCTCACATGGTTTCATGATTGAATTCCTCTCAGTTTCTCATTTCAGATTTTGTATGGCGAACTGTCATCCAGTCGGTCTATTTTTTCCTGGCGACTTACCGTTTTTTTTCTCTAAGACTACTTAGAGACAATCCCCCACCTCGGCAGCATGTTTGCAAAAGTTTTGTAAATAGGTCTGTGTTGTTACAAAAATAACTTGGGAGCAAAGGAGACCAATCACTGAACACTAAAAGCATTGTGTCATTGTCAGGAACAAGTAAAAGAGTGAAAGCTTTGCTAGCTTTTTGATTAATACTATTTAGTGAGGGGTCTCCTTCACTGTTAAATTATGTACATTCTGCCAGAACTTTCCTTACCATGTTCTCAGTTTTTATTTCTATAAACAACTATTTTCTTTGAAAAATACCAATGCATTCATTACACATTATTCTGCCAGTGGGAAATAAACAATAACTACTTAATAAAACTGGGTAAACAGCAACTTTTGTGTATGTACTGGCTTTTTGCTAAATTCCTGTGTTTCGTTTAGGTGGCATAAGAACACATAAACTGATCAGCAAGAACATTGCAACCACCAGCCTACAAGTAGTATCAGACAATCCAGGCGATAGTGTCACCTGGTGAGAAGTGACTGTTAGTCAGATACATGTATGGTGCATGCAGTATCAATGAGAGTCTGTGTGTACAATGGGGAAGGCTCGCAATCTGAGTTCGACCCAGGGCAGATTGTGATGGCTTGGAGGCTCGACATGAGCATTTCAGAAACTGCACAACTTTTTGAGTGTTTTAGGAATGCTGTGGTGAGTGTCTCCAATGTGTGGCAAAACCAAGGTGAAACCACATGGAGACGTTGTGGGATTGGGCGGCCACCTCTCATTATGGATGTCGGACGCCGTAGGCTGGGCAGACTGTAAAACAGGACAGGCAGCAAACTGTGGTGGAACGAACATTAGACTTTAATGCTGGGCACAGTACAAGTGTGTCTGAACACATAATGTACTGAACACTCCTAACGATGGGTCTTCCCAGCCAGCGACCCATGCAAGTGTCATCCTAACATCACCAACTACGACTGAAATGGGCATTTGTCCACTGGCCCTGGATGTTGGCTCAGTTGCAGAGCATTGCATGGTCTTTTTCATCATGCTGATGGGAGGGCACGAATCCATCGTCTTACAGGGTAACAGTTTTTGGCGCTGGTACTGCAAGATGGAGACAAGCTGGTGGCAGCTCCATTATGCTCTGGAGAGCATTCATGTGTACAGCCATGGGTCTGGTGAGCTTGTGCAAGGCACCATGATGGCCAAAGAATATCTTACACTGGTTGCAGACCATGTACATCTACATCTACATCCATACTCCGCAAGCCACTTGACAGTGTGTGGCGGAGGGTACCTTGACTGCCTCTATCGGTTCTCCCTTCTATTCCAGTCTCATATTGTTCGTGGAAAGAAGGATTGTCGGTATGCCTCTGTGTAGGCTCTGATCTCTCTAATTTTATCCTCATGGTCTCTTCGCGAGATATATGCAGGAGGGAGCAATATACCGCTTGACTCCTTGGTGAAGGTATGTTCTCGAAACTTCAACGAAAGCCCATACCGAGCTACTGAGCATCTCTCCTGCAGAGTCATCCACTGGAGTTTATCTATCATCTCCATAACGCTTTCGCGATTACTAAATGATCCTGTAACGAAGTGCGCTGCTCTCTGTTGGATCTTCTCTATCTCTTCTATCAACCCTATCTGGTAAGGATCCCACACTGCTGAGCAGTATTCAAGCAGTGGGCAAACAAGCATACTGTAACCTACTTCCTTTGTTTTCGGATTGCATTTCCTTAGGATTCTTCCAATGAATCTCAGTCTGGCATCTGCTTACTGATGATCAACTTTATATGATCATTCCATTTTAAATCACTCCTAATGCTTACTCCCAGATAATTAATGGAATTAACTGCTTCCAGTTGCTGACCTGCCATATTGTAGCTAAATGATAAGGGATCTTTCTTTCTATGTATTCGCAGCACATTACACTTTTCTACATTAAGATTCAATTGCCATTGCCTGCACCATGCGTCAATTCGCTGCAGATCCTCCTGCATTTCAGTACAATTTTCCATTGTTACAACCTCTCGATATACCACAGCATACCTTCAAGACAATCATATTTCCTGGCAGCAGTGGCATTTTTCAACAAGACAATGTGCCATGCCACAAGGCCAGGAGTGTTGTGGACTGGTTTGAGGAACACAGTGATGAGTCCCAACTAATGTGCTGGCCCCCCAACTCGTCAGATCTCAATCTGACTGAACACATCTGGGATGTGATTGAACATGGAGTCAGAGGCCCCCCCCCCAATGTTTTTCTCTTGTTAGTAATATAGAAGAACACACACACACACACACACACACACACACACACACACACACACACACACACACACACACACACACACCACTTTTTCTAAATTTTTCATGATTTGGCTCAGTTACATCTAAAAATGAGCTGTGTAAAATTTACTTTCAGTAGGATTAAGGAATAGGTATCCCCAGTCCTCCAAAATCTGAAAATTCAGAAAACAAGTCCACAAAATATTACTTCTTCACAGAAAATTTATTCATTTCGTAATGTAGGCACATTGTTTACTTCAGTCTCTTTTACTGAATGTGTTGTCGTTGCATAGATGATACTGTTCAGGAATAATGAGAAGTCAGTGACCCTAAGATGGTTAGAAAGAGGACAGAGCAAGATGAGCCATTACATTTAACAGAGCAACACACTTTGTCTTTCAACTTTGAGGGTAGCCACCAGTCGTAACAAGTATAATGTCTTTCAGTTATTTTACGATGGATAATTCAATTGTTCAATTAGTATTTGTATAAAACAACTGCAAGCAAACTCCATCTGTCAAATAAGCTTTCTTTCACAATTTGCTGTATTTAATTTAACTGGTTGACGAAGTGTCGCCCTTGCTTTGTGCGCGGTGAGACTTTCTTGGGACAAATTCTGCCATAGGAAACAAGAAACTGTAATCTGAAATTAGAAGCTTTGTATGAGAAATGGAGGCAACTACAAAAATATGGTGTATTTTAAAAAATTTACTTAATTAATTCTTGAGGAAGCATCATATTGTGGTGTATTTTTTTGTATTCTTGACGCTGTCCTTCATGCAAGGCAAATGGAGGAAGCCAATTATTGCTTACAAATGTTTGTGTACCATGATGAATGTGAACTTCACCGCAAGAAGAGAAATCAATCTGTATTATCTGTATTTTCCTTGATGGGTGATCTATGCCCCTTCTGCAAACCAAAGTGGTGTAGGCTTATTTTTTTCATCTTCCTATCAAAATTCATTAAATATCAGAGTGACAATCACAATATTTCTGTGTATCTTAAAAAACTGAAAAATCAGTTTATAGAACCTTTCTCATGAATCTGACAGCTGTACATTTTCTAATATTAATTAGCCTTATGAATCAATATAAAAAATGCACCAAATCATGATGTAGAATCATCTGATGAAGGCCCAAGAGGTTTTAAGTAGTAATCAATCAAATTCCAAATATCTAAGATAATTGAATTGAACTATTTGTATAATAGATAAGAATTTTTTTTACCAGGTTTGACTTGAGTGAGGATGAGGTGGCATTAAAACAAAGATTTTGTCAATGATCTACATGTAGCTAATATACTGAAAATTATAGATATTCTGGACTATAACACATTAGGAAATGAGGCACGAACTGAAGTAAAGCTACGAGGATGGGCCGTGAGTCACGCTTGGGCAGCTCAGTCGATAGAGCACTCGTCTGCAAAAGGGAAAGGTCCCGAGTTTGAGTGTTAATCTGGCACACAGTTTAAATCTGCCAGGAAGTTACAATACATTACTTTCATATAAATAAATGAAGTAAAATAAGATTACAGAAGTAATACATACTCCAGAGTGTTACAGAATGTTGTCATACATTTTTAGTATCTGACGAGAGACTTTTTGAAAGAGTCAAGAATTTAAACTGAATGTGTTATCTTTGTATTTACATAACAACATTGTACAAAAGAGTGTTGCAGATTCTATTATTATAATTAATATGGCATTAGTAATTAAACTGAAAGTAATGAATATACAGGTTAATCAGCTACCTCTGTGTTACCGTATACAAGATTTAAAAAAAATATGAATTTTTTAAGTGAATTTTCTTTTCATTCTTTTTTGGCAAGTACAAGGATCAAGGGTGCAAGCCCTTCTTTGTTCTATTGAGACCAAATTACAAACAACTCATTTTTTTGTGCAATGGAACCAAATTAGGAGTGGCAGGGAATCAAACAAAAAAAATTAAAGAGCCACCTTGACGAGCGCACGCGCACACGAACTCGCACCTCTTGGGTAACCTAGACGAAACCTTAACTTTCCAAAACCCAAACCCTTTAGCTGGTTCAGGTTCATTAATGATATCTTTGTGATTTGTAATCAGATTCAAGGTACCCTATTTCATTCCTCCACGATATCAACACGTCCTCTCATTTGCTTCACCTGGTTATCCTCAGCTCTAGATGCCGCCTGATGTACGCCTGTTTTATGGCTTCATCCATATTCTGTCCACATCAAGCCCATTAACCTCCAACAGTACCTGCAGTTTGACAATTGTTGTACCTTCCACAACAAATTCATTTGTACATCACCTGGCCACCCATGGATGACACATTTGCAGTGACGAGAAATCACTTGCTCAGTAAGATGGTCTCACCAAGGCTTTCATGACAGCAAATATCCCTTAAATCTTGTATGCAGACAGATTTCCCATATCATATACTGAAACTCCCCAAATCCTCATAAAACCACTGAGAACCAGCTACAGAGGCGTATGCCAATCATCCAATATCATACTTTATTGGAACAACTGAAGCACATACTTTGCGAGAGCTCTCACCATTTATCATTGTGCACACAAAATAAGGAACATCTTACCCACAATCTTTCAACTCTTTCTAAAGTGGTATTCCTTTCCTCAACCAGTCTATACAATATTCTGGTCCTTTTTTATACCACACCCATTTCCAATCCCTTGACACATGGGACATATCTCTGCAGAAGACCTATGTGTTGGACCTGGCCAATACACCCATCCAGCACATCCTAGTTCCTACTCCAATCTAGACACTCTTACCCAGGCCTATTAAAGGCAGTGTCACCTCTGAAAGCAGTCAAGTCACATACCAGCTCTGCTGCAAAATTCTGAACAATGTTTTGTGTGTTTTTTGTTTATTTATTTTTGTAATGTTGTTATTATTGTTGTTGCTGCTGCTGCTGCTGTTGTTGTGGGCTTGAGTCCGAAGACTAGTTTGATGCAGCCCTCCACAGTACTATATCACATGGAAGCCTCTTCATCTCCGAATAACTAACTGCAACTTACATCCTTCTGAATCAGCTTACTGCATTCACTTCTTGGTCTCCCTCTGTGATTTCTACTCCCACACTTCCCTCCAGCATTAAAAAGGAGATACCTCATAATGTATCCTATCAACCAAACCTTTCTTTTAGTCAAGTTGTGCCACAAATTTCTTGTCTCTCAAATTATATTCAGTACCCACCTAGGAACACCCCCTCACTTCATGAGGCACTGTAAAGGCGTTCGGTATGGTATTTAAATCAGGGAATGGGAGCAAAATTTGATGATCAGGAATTTTACACCACCATTTCTCCTCCCCTTGATAGACAAATATTGGCTAACTCTCCCTCCCACATTCCTATTTCGTGCAACTGCTGCCTCCGACACAGCAGCTGACCACCATTCCCCAACCTTCCCTCTTGTTCCCTGCCTCCTTAACCCCCTTCGCCAAACACTCACAACCCACACAAACTCTCACCCCAGAAAAGCTGCTGAACTGCGGCCAACAAGGTATATTAATCTTGCACAGCAGGGCCAAGCAGGTATGTGTGTGTGTGTGTGTGTGTGTGTGTGTGTGTGTGTGTGTGTGTGTGTGTAGCAAATATTTCTGCCTTGTTAATGTGCCTCTTGACAAATAAAGCCCTATCCTATTTGGTAAGTTGCAACCTTTACTCTTATATTACATTCAACCAGAACTTTCTATTACTACATCAATTTTTATTAACGTATATTCTGACTTCTTGTTGCACATTCATGAAGGTTCTCCTTGAAAGAATGAATGAAGTGAATCATATCCACAACAAAGCTTCATTAAGTCACAGTGACACTAGACTTATACATGGGTCACCCAAAAATTAAGTTTCCCCAGAGCTACGATGTAACATTCATATGACAGTTTGACAAGTCTCACTGCCTATTGTCAGGAGCACTGCAGCAGTGGCTGACAATGACGGCTCTTATTCTTGCTCCCACTGACTGTGGGTGTCAGTCTGTAATATAGTTTCTTAATGCACAAAACAGAGTGCTAATTGAAATTTGTCATCACCTGGGTGAGATGTATGGGCAACAGATGTCATGAGCAATGTTATTGGTGTAGACAATTTTCTGAGGTTGTCAAAGAGTCCTCACTGAAGAGAGGACCATCATTCGTCAATGATAACCTTGCATGGCATCACATACGGCGAACTATAACTCTGTAATTATGGATCTCAGCAGCTACATACTGCACATAGCACGAGCCTTGTTGCATAAAATTGCAACTAAGCACCTGCCGATTCCTCGACAGGATCTTCATGGATGATGAAACCTGGATTGCTCACTTTACCCAGGAAACCAAGCAGCAGTTGATGCATTGGTATCAGAGTGGATCTCCACTGAAAATGAAATTCAAATAGAGTGTGCAGTTTAAACAGACCGTGTCAGTGTGGAAAGTGATGCGTACAGTGTACTGGACAGGAAAGGCATTCTGCTCACCGACTTCCTGCCCTCTGCCAACTGTTACAGAGCTGTTCTGATCCATGATAATTCATGTCCACATACAGCTCAGAGCGCAACTGTTCTGAAGTAGCTCAGCTGAGAAACGTTTGATCATCCACCTTTAAGTTTTGCTCTCACTCCAAGTGATATCCATCTTTCCTTGCATCTTAAGAAATTCCTAGCTTCCAATCAGCATATTCACCATAATGAAGAGCTGAAAATGACTCTCACATGCTGGTTCCACTCCCATGTTACAGATTTCTTTGACATAGACTACAAAAGATCATCCCAAGTTATGACAAGTGTCTCAATTCTGATGGTGATTATGTTGCTGTACCTATGCAAATATACATTTTTCATGTAACAGTTTTCTTTAAAAAAATACACAAATAAATAAATAAAAATTACAGTGTAAAATGAATGTGCGGTGTCTGTTCTTTCAGGTATGTCCAAAAGAACAGACACCACACTAACTCTGCAGCTATGGTACATATTATGTAAATGGAAGATGGAGGAGGGGGGGAGAGAAAGGAAAGGGACTGTTGATGTCACATGCATTAGGACTGTATGTGGAATCAGTGGCAGTGAGTGAAAATGTGTTGGACCGGGATTCGACCCCGAGATTCTCCTGCTTGCTAGGCAAGTTGCATTGACCACTGCACCACCAGGAAACAGCTGGTTGGTTGGTTGATTTATTTGGGGGACGGAACCAAACAGTGAGGTCATCAGTCCCATTGGATTAGGGAAGGATGTTGGCCATGCCCTTTCAAAGGAACCATCCCAGCATTTGCTTGAAGTGATTTAGGGAAATCATGGAAAACCTAAATCACGACAGCCGGATGCGGGTTTGAACCATTGTCCTCCTGAATGCGAATCCAGTGTACTAACAACAGCGCCACCTCCCTCAGTCAGGAGACAACATTTATCACAATTATATGGACTACTTCGGCACATCTTCCTGCTGATTGACATTCCCACCTGGCACCACCTATCCACAGTCTATGTCCATGTCCATGTCCCTGTCCGAAACAACAGACACCATGCATTCATATAATTGATTCACGTCAATGGGCAATAAACCCATCACCTTCAGAGCGGATGCACAATTAAGTCTCATCTCCGGCGGGAATTCATCACTCCAAAACCCATGACATTACATAAATGTGTGAAAGCATGCAGTTGCAGCTGTTTGTGGGTGGAGTGATCACTATGGAGGGTTGGTAGAGCCTTTCTTCTAATTGTAAATGGCAACTCTCCCCCCTGGGAACAGTGAATTCGATGGGTTGGCAAGGGCTGTGGGAGTCCGTCACAGCTGAAGGTGGCTGCAGCAAGTCAGACGGTGTGCATATAACTCTTTATTACTCCAACAAGCTACATCAGTTACAGGTACATGCTGTGTTCTGGTAGTGTTGCCCGGCATCGACCAACAGTGTTCGTGTTCCTGAGGCATGGTGAGACATCAATCAGGTAGCCCATTGCAAAGTGAAGCTGTGGTGAACTGTCTGTGCAGCACCATGGTGGCTCAGTGGGGCTGATCGACCAAAGCTGAGTTGGCAGCTGGTGGCAGAATCACATCAGTCACATTATAATGCCTGCAACAATCTGAGAACTATCACTTAAACTTTAAACTGAAGCTCTCACCACGAGAGATCTATCTAATGTATTATACCCCACGAGTCCCTCAATATCACTAACTTATTTAACTGTAGGCACTTTCCCAACTACAATCTGTATCTTTTAGTGCATTTACAATATTCCATAAAGCTACTTAGCACCTAATATGTTCTCCTTTACATTGATTCTGACAGTTATCCAAGGCGGATTTTCTGCTAGCATGTGCACTGTTACATGGAAAATATGGTGTGGTTTAACTGATGAAATCAGATGGAATTACTTGTTTCTATCTGTGTGGTGCCTTCAGCGAATTGCTGCTTTGAGTCAGTGTCATATAATGGAAAGATAAATTCAGACCATAAGATACTGTTGTAACACTGACCTACATTTCACTTTGTCAGAACTGTCACAATTGTTTACAACTACCCAACTGGAAAATAAAATAAGCAGTAGAAGAGTAGCACAGTAATGAAAAAAGAAAAGCTCCACACATGCCTAAGGTGCTCTGTGGATGTCAAACTACCTGTGTACTAGTGTCAACCCTTGCAGAACTCAATCTATAATAATGTCTTCAGTTACCTATTATGTAAATAATCATTTCCTATTTACTCTTGTATATACTTCCTGAACACAGATTCGCTGTAATACTTTATATATTTTACACAGAAAGGGTAAAAAGGGAAAAACACAAAATCAAGAAAAACAGAAACAAGACGGTACAAAAACAGATTCTGCTACTTACTGGCTCTGCCAATGACTTCAGCATCTTTGCCAACCCTACTGCTGTCATAAAAATTTAGCAGTGCTGTAAGATAGACTGTTGCTACCGCCCGCCCCTCCCCCTTCCCCAAATTGGACGTAAAAATGTAGCAAGTCAGGGGTATATGGAGGGGTGGAAGAGTAGTTGTACAAGTTGTCATGAGGGTAATGGCTCTCCCACCTGGGCATTGTCAGTTTGAAGGGTTGGCAAGAGCAAAGGGGGTCCATCAAAGGTGAAGGTGGCTGCAGCAAGACAGATGGCAAGCTTGTAAACTCATCAGTAAGCTGCAGCAATTACAGGTGCACGCTCTCATTTTCCAATGCAGCCCAGTGTCGACCCATGGCACTCCTCTTCCTCAGGGATGATCAGGTGGTGATCCTGCAGCCCACACCGAAGCAATGCTGTGGCATATCATCTTCGCATCAGTGTGGTGGCTTGGTGGTGCTGACAGACTATGAGCTGAGTAAGAAGCTGGCAACATAGGCCCTTGTGGCTGTGGCTGGCATTGGCCTGTGAAGCCTGCAGTGCTGGCTGGCACAGAGGTGGGCTGACGATGTTGACAGCTGTCCAGTGGATGGTGGAGTGGTCTAGCAGCACTTGACTGCTGTTTGAATACTGGATACAAATAATGCACTGCTGGTTGGCACAGTACTGCATCAACAGCTCATTACGAGAACCATGGCACATGTTGACATAAAGTGTGACGGTAAGGTGTTATGGTTCCGCAAGTCGGCTATGTCGACAGTCACATGCCTTCAGGGTGGTAATTGGGAACACTGTATTCCAAATTTACTTTGTGTTGTCACGCTCCCCATGCAGAATTTTAGTACACAATGACAGCCCACGGACTGCTGACAAGAGTTTGTAATCACGGTCACTTTTTTTGTGACATGTTGAGTTGAAACCTCGGATACAATACATTTACTGTATGTCAAAACTACGATAATGATACACTATATTTTGAACAATTTCACAGTCTCTATTCATTTTAAAAATGAAATATACTTCTATAAAACGGCACTTTCTAAAAAGTGATGCAGCTTACCTGATGGGATGTTCACCACAAGCTTTTGGTCGCTCCATAACAGAGACCCATTTATCATCATAACTAAAGAGTGACAGATCTAGATATGGAGAGCAGCTGTACGACTGAGCGCTGATTGGTAGTTGTGTTAACATTCGTTTGGTTGCCTCTGTTACACCACCAAACCGTGCACTCACAAATGTTTGCTTACAACGCTGCTGGATCACCCTGTATCGCAAACATCAGTTTCATTAAAAATAAATGCAAAACTAGAAAATTCTGCACGAGATATAATGCAGTAAAAGACCACTAAAGAGAGAACTTCATGATACATTACGTGGGCCACAGCTTATTCTCACCAAAATTACATGACAGTAGGTATAAAGCCTATCTGGGTATTCTTCTTTACATGACCTTGCAATCAAATAAAGTAAAGTACAGAAAAGTCATTAACTTATAATACAGCGACATAGTAAAAGGCAACATTGGTGAAAGTGGCATCAGACTAAAACTATGTGATGAGTAAAGATAACATCAAATGGATATGGTTAGCACTACCTATGTATATAAGCAAGAACTGGAATATGAAAGTGCTAATTAGGAACTTACATTATTCAGAACATGCACACATACAGGGGCACAGCTACACAATACAGCTACAATACTGGTCAACTCGTTTCTTCTGTCTCAGCTCATGCCCAATCATTTAACAACAACTGCAAAATATGGTTCAGCAATGGAATCATTTTAACCATTTTTAGCATTTTAGATGAATTTTCCACTTATATAGTAATTACACCAGAGGATGCTGTGCGACCAGGTATAGTAGTGGTGGTACACAGTATTGATTTTAGAATTAAAAGTGCCTGAAGATCATGTTGTAGAGCTTCAAACTTGATACTAAAAGAATATCACAGCTACTGGAGACAAAGTAATAAGAGACAAGTCTATATTCTCCAGTAGCAAACACAGAAATGCTGAAAGTTGCGAAATATGGACTAAAATTGTATACATGTTCTAACCTGCTCCTGCACCCTATCTCTGTCCATCTTCTTGTACTTCCTCTCTTTGTCCATCTCCTCCCCCTCCCCTCTTCCTTTGTCCATCACTCCCCCCTCCCATCTCTTCCATCACATCACATCACATCCTCCCCCCCCCCCCCCCCATCTCCCCTGAACCTTGTTTATTGCTACTGCAAACAAAACCTTAATGCAGAATTGAAGTTGCTTAAAATGAGTGGGTTAACATGTTGGGATCATTGGTATACAGGGTATTAGGGACACCCATCCAGTTGCTGGATCAGTGAGGATGTTAGCTTTAATAACAGTATTTCACAGTTTTAATCAAGAATGTCTTGAGATGTTAAATTTAATGTAAAACAGTCAAGAATTCTGAAATTTTTGCTAAAATTTCCTCTTTATATATTACATATATGTATTTGTACACAACATATATTAAAATATAGTACACTATACCCATTCAAATGTTTATTAGAGCATCGTGTAAAAGTCGGAAAAAACTTTTCATGATTTTTGGTAACTAAGTGCCAATGTACTTGCCATTGTCAAATGACAGCATGGTGGAGAGCTTTCGGGGCTGGACTTCAGTTAAGTAGTATTCATTTGACATGGTTAGATTAGATTAGTACTTGTTCCATAGATCATGAATACAACACTTCGCAATGATGTGGAACGTGTCAGGTTAATAAAAGGTGCGTATACAAAATATTACATTAGACAAAACATTACACAACACTATATATAAAAAACAAAGATTCCAAGACTTACCAAGTGGGAAAGCGCCGGCAGACAGGCACAATAAATAAAACACACAAACACACACACACACTCTGTTGTGCCTCTGTGTGTGTGTGTGTGTTTTATTTATTGTGCCTGTCTACCGGTGCTTTCCCACTTGGTAAGTCTTGGAATCTTTGTTTTTAATATATTTTTCCCACATGGAAGTTTCTTTCTATTTTATTAACAACAAAGATGATGTGACTTACCAAACAAAAGCGCTAGCAGGTCGATAGACACACAAACATACACACAAAATTCAAGCTTTCGCAACACACCGTTGCTTCATCAGGAAAGAGGGAAGGAGAGGGAAAGACGAAAGGATGTGGGTTTTAAGGGAGAGGGTAAGGAGTCATTCCAATCCCGGGAGCGGAAAGACCTACCTTAGGGGGAAAAAAGGACAGGTATACACTCGTGCGAGCGAGCGAGCGCGCACGCGCACACACACATCCAGCCGCACGTACACAGACACAAGCAGACATTTGTAAAGGCAAAGAGTTACATCCTTTCGTCTTTCCCTCTTTCCTGATGAAGCAACCATTGCTTGCGAAAGCTTGAATTTTGTGTGTATGTTTGTGTTTGTTTGTATGTCTATCAACCTGCCAGTGCTTTCGTTTGGTAATTCACATCATTTTTGTTTTTAGATATATTTTTCCCACATGGAATGTTTCCCTCTATTATATTCATATCATTAATTTGAACCCAACAATTACGTTTGTTATTGTCACTGTTGCATTTCGAAATCTTTTCTGTCATCTTATTTTCTCTTTCTGTTTTTGCAAGTAGTTTCACTTTGTATTCACCTTCTCCTTTTTACCATAATCTACTATACAATTTTATCCCACCTATATATACTCAATAATACGTAACCCACTTCCAAACAATAACAAAAAATTCCGCTTTCAACACTACCGCTGCTATAAAATTCACAGTTTCCAGTTCACAAATAGTTCCTTTCACCTATTAAACAACCATTTTGGATAGTTCTAATAACTTTCGCTTTATTTCCATTTCCATTTTCCCAAATCACTGATAATTTTTAGCTGCTTCCCAAAGGTTTTAACGTCATTATTTCTTCGTGAGACAATTGTTAGCCTCATTTTCATCATCTGCCACCACAAAAACTCCTTTTAATACATTTACACACAGTTTTTTCAAAATTTTCCCGAATTTCTCCACCCTTTAACGTGTTTTGGCGGCAACACAACCACCTAACCTTTGTGTACATCGCTGTCTACCAACCCAAGTTCACCACAGGATTAACATAGCCCAACTTTAACCAACACTTTTTCGCCTTTTTTCACTCCAGATCTCCAGTTGCTTTCTAGTTCACCTTTATCTCTCTCCATTTATTTTTATTTTCATTTTAGCCTCATGTTACACTTTCCACCTTCTAATATCATGTCAGGCTCACAACACCCCCACAACGACCCAATTGAGTTTTATTTACATTCCCTCTGCAAACATGCCTTGGCCCTAGCCAGATTACGCTCCCATATTTTATTTTCTCAGGCTTGTCTGACATTTGGCATTACCCCCAAAGGCCTCACATTTAAAGTTCTCTGGCTGCAATCCTTCTTTCCATCAGTGCCTATACCAGTTCCAAACTGAACAAATCCATTGTCCTCACCCACCTAATCCTTCACCTATACACCAACTCAGCCAATGAACACACCCGTCAACTCCTCTCCTTAATAAAAGTCCTCAATCTTTCCTCTCCCACATCCACACCGGCTGTTCAGAGCATCCTCCTACAGGCCAACCGCAAACTAGAACAGCATGCCACCCTCCACCTCAAAAAACTATCCAATCTCCTGGTTTCCCACCTCCAGAAAGGCAACTCAATCACCCTTCACAACCTTTCCAGGAAACCTCAACCTCCTCTCATTGCACACAAACCCAGTCTCTCCCATCTACTCAATCTCCCACTTCCAGCTCCACTCCCTCCAATACCTCAAAATTCCAATCAACACAATCTGGAACCACATCAACCTCATTTAGTAGTTAACCTTTCCTCCAAACCTCTCTCCCAATCCAAAACCTCTGTCCTTTCCAAAGGCCTCACCTTCAGCCCCACTCCCAGGTTCAACCAAACAGCCCTCGTCAAAGATTTACTGTCCTACACTCGTACTCTCTGCTGGAAATATCACTTTGCCACGAAGAAAAATGATCCTAATCCTACTCCTAATGATCCAACTACCCAAGACACTATCCAAATGGAACCCTGCCTGGAACAGTTCCGTCCTCCATCACAGCGGGACCCACCTCCTCTACCTCAAAATCACCCTCTCCAAACCTTCCAGGAATTTCTCACTTCCAGCCTTGCCTCTCAATCCTTCTTAAGAAACCTTAATCCTACTCCCAGCATCACCACTGCTGAAGCCCAAGCTATCCATGGTTTGAAAGCTGACTGATCCATCGTCATTCTTCTGGCGGACAAGGTTTCCATGACCGTGGTACTTGATCGTAGGGAGTATGTGGCTGAGGGACTGCGTCAGCTTTCAGACAACACCACATACAAAGTTTGCCAAGGTAATCCCATTCCTGATGCCCAGGCAGAGCTTCAAGGAATCCTCAGAACCTTAGGTCCCCTACAAAACCTTTCACCTGACTCCATCAACCTCCTGACCCCACTAACACCCCGCACCCCTACCTTCTACCTAAAATTCACAAACCCAATCATCCCGGCCGCCCCATTGTTGCTGGTTACCAAGCCCCCACAGAACGTATCTCTGCCTACGTAGATCAACACCTTCAACCCATTACATGCAGTCTCCCATCCTTCATCAAAGACACCAACCACTTTCTCAAATGCCTGGAATCCTTACCCAATCTGTTACCCTCGGAAACCATCCTTGTAAACATTGATGCCACTTCCTTATACACAAATATTCCGTATGTCCAGGGCCTTGCTGCGATGGAGCACTTCCTTTCACGCCGATCACCTGCCACCCTACCTAAAACCTCTTTCCTCATTACCTTAGCCAGCTTCATCCTGACCCACAACTTCTTCACTTTTGAAGGCCAGACATACCAACAATTAAAGGGAACAGCCATGGGTACCAGGATGGCCCCCTTAGACGCCAACCTATTCATGGGTCGCTTAGAGGAAGCCTTATTGGTGACCCAGGCCTGCCAACCCAAAGTTTGGTACAGATTTATTGATGACATCTTCATGATCTGGACTCACAGTGGATAAGAACTCCAGAATTTACTCTCCAACCTCAACTCCTTTGGTTCCAACAGATTCACCTGGTCCTACTCCAAATCCCATGCCACTTTCCTTGACGTTGACCTCCATCTGTCCAATGGTCAGCTTCACTCGTCTGTCCACATCAAACCCACCAACAAGCAGCAGTACCTCCATTATGACAGCTGCCACCCATTCCACATCAAACGGTCCCTTCCCTACAGCCTAGGTCTTCATGGCAAACGAATCTGCTCCAGTCTGGAATCCCTGGACAATTACACCAACAACCTGAAAACAGCTTTCGCATCCCGCAACTTCCCTCCCAACCTGGTACAGAAGCAAATGACCAGAGCCACTTCCTCATCCCCTCGAACCCAGAACCTCCCACAGAAGAGCCCCAAAAGTGCTCCAAATGTGAGGGGGGTGGGGGGGGGGGGGGAGGGAGGGAGACAAATGTCACAGCAGAATTCAACAATGTCAGTTGCTCAGTGACAATACTGGCACAGCTTTTTTTTTTTTTTTGTGGTTTCAGGGTGCACAACTACAATGGTCATTAGCGCCCTGACTAATTTAGAAATGTACCGCGAGGCACAAGGTTAAAACAGCAACTAAAAGGGACAACACTATAAAAGACGTATTAACAAACACAGGATTAAAAAACTACAGCATAATCAAACGTCCTTAGACAGGTGTGTCAAGTTGATAAAATGAAGAACGCGAGCAGCAGCTCCTGGGTCATCTGCTAAAATGGCATCCAGAGTACATGGCAGGCCAAGATCAAGACGCAGCGTAGTAAAATCTGGACAGGACGTTAAAATGTGGCGGACCGTCAGCAATTGCCCACATGGACAGAACGGCGCTGGCGCTGCCGTCAGCAGATGGCGATGGCTGAACTGGCAGTGTCCAATTCGTAGCTGGGCCAAAACGACCTCCTCCCGCCGAGAAGGACGTGAGGAAGACGTCCAAGCTATGGGAAGAGGTTTCAAGGCCCGAAGGTTGTTGTCCCTAAGTGCAGCCCAATCGGCATGCCACAGCGATAAAATGCGCCGACAAATGATCGTGCTACAATCTGATGAAGGGACACAACAAGAAGCCGTCCGAGGCTGGAGGACCGCAGCCTTGGCCGCGGCATCTGCAGCTTCGTTCCCAGGGATACCGACATGGCCAGGAACCCACATAAAGCTAACTGGAGACCTGTCATCCACCAGCTGCTGAAGAGAGCGTTGGATCCGGTGCACAAAAGGGTGAACCGGATACGGATCACTGAGGCTCTGGATGGCGCTCAGAGAATCGGAGCAGATGACATAAGCAGAATTTCGATGGTGGCAGACGTAAAGAACAGCCTGATAGAGGGCAAAGAGGTCAGCTGTGAAGACCGAACAATGGCCATCTAGCCGGTATTTGAAACTTTGTGCACCGACAATAAAAGAACACCCGACCCCGTCATTGGTCCTAAGCTGGCACCGCAATGAATAATGACGGAGATGAGGTCAAAATAAGGACTTCTGCCTTTTAAAACTACTGTTCCTTCTGCCAATCAACAAATGAATCAAAAATATTGAGATACACGATCAGAGAAGTGAAATCAATTAAAATTGCTCAACAGAGGAAATACAACGGGACCTGATAGTAATCCTGTGCAGTTCTCCATATGTTGTCTAAAAGAACGTGCTCCAATTCTGGCAGCAGTGTATCATAGAATGTTGAAGTGATGACATGTCTAAAGCAATTTTGGTCCAAACCAAATGTAGGTTTTCAAAAAGGGTCGTCTGACATGCACAAAGCTATAAATCTATATCATTGCAGAATTATGGAACGTCTTATGCTAATGTATCATATTACTTAAGAAACCAAATGTCTTCTCTTTAATAGGAATCAATGTGGACTCTACAAACTTTGAAACTCTTCTTCTTCCTCTGTTCTTTCACAAAATGTTGTATGATGTGTCTCATGTAAATGCTGCATTCTTTGAATTCTTGAAGGCTTTCAATACACTTCAGCATTACTGAACAAAATACAAGTTCACACAATATCAAACCTGATTTATATTTACGGTGGAATGACCACACAAAACTAGTGGTAGGAAATGTAGACAGCAGAGAAATTCACTAGAGCTGTTTATTAATCAGTAGGTTAGACAACATTTAACAGTGATCACGATACAAATTTTTGTATTGTACCATCAAGACATTATCTTCATTGTCCCATTTTGTATAGGCCACCACTTCCTTATGTCCCCTTGGCACAATATTTGACAATGTAACCTATGATCATCATCATCATCATCATCATCATTGTCATCGTTGTCAGATGTCACCTGGCATATTCCCATCAACCAGGAAGCAGCTTTACCATTTATATGTGCCAACTGCCCCGTACCTACACCTTTCTCTGTTTCTGACACCACAGTTCTGTAAGATGTCTGAAGATTTCTGGTCTGTCCTGGGTACTCTGTTAGAAGTAAGAACTCTTGACTGGTGATTGGCATCTGACTGATTTTCAGGAGTTGTTTCATTTGTTTTTGGTGTCATTTGAGAATGCCACAGCTTTTTCATAGATTTTAAGGCAGAAACTAATGCTGTGGTGCGGAAGTATCCAGTATCACAAATGACAAGGTTTCTTGTTAAACTAATCTGAATTACTCTCTGATGAAACTGACATAAAACCTAGACATCAGTATGAAAATTCTTGTTGCACTATAGATCACTGACTGCTAATGCTGAAAGGCATTTATTTATCTTCTAAAAACTGACATCATCATTTTAAAATGTTCAAAATAAACTTAATAAATCAAAACAACATTAGATAGCTGTACACAAAGGGAGATAAAATTTTTAATACAGAATTCTGAAGCAGCAGGCCACATAAATGATGAATATTGAAACAGCTGTAAAATTCTAAAACAAGGCGTTTTAAAACCTCCATGACAACAGAAAAGACCAATAATTTGAAGAGAGAAAATTGTCATAATCATAGAAGAAAAACAAAAAGCATTTCAAAAGTACACAACTACAGACACTTCTGAAGACAAAATTAAATACAGCCGTGTGAGTTGACATCTTGGCTGAAGTGCTGTAATAATGAATAGTTGTTTTTTTTTTTTTTTTTTTTTTTTTTTTTTTTTTTTTTTTTGGATCCCTTTCTAAACTACAAACAAAATTATTAATTTTATCTCTCTTTTCTTCTAGTTTCCCTTTTCTGATGGCTCATCATAATACAGAAAATGAATATTTAAACAACATGAGCAGCCAATGCCACCATTCTACGGTTGTAGATGTTTTTGGTTTGACATTTTATATTGAGCAGCCGAGGTCCTGCAACTATCTAATATAATGGTGGACTTACAGAGAAACATTAAATTTGTGAGTTTGAATGTGCCATTCGGGTGAAACAGTAGGCACATAGGCTGTCATATCAATGAACATGTGATTAATAGAAAATCAAAGGTAAACTATTTCCGAACTTTATGGTCAACATGCCAAGTGTCACAAAGTCAAAGAATAATTTGCTTCAACATAGATTAGAGTTCTGGCACGAAGAGAATCCAACTAATTGGTAGGTACTGAACAGATTTGGGGACAAAAGCAATTTGTGACACAACTTGATAAAAAGAAGGGGCTAGTTAATAGGACACATTCTGAGACATCAAGGAACCACTGATTTAGGGTTGGAGGCAAGTGTGTGTGGGGCCAACAGGTGAATACAGTGAGCAGGTTCAAAACGATAGGTTACACTAGTTATTCAGAGATGGAGATGCTTGCACAACATACAGTAGTGTGGAGAGGTATGTCAAATCAGTGTTCTGACTGAAGACAACAACAACAGCATGTTTGAGGCAGAATTAAACTCAACACTGAAGTTTTGTTAACAATAATAAAGCAGCAGCGGAAGAGGGACTTAAAATTGGACACATTTCAATAAACTGTTTGCAAATCTTGAAATGTTCCTGGTGTACTGGGTACTTTATGACAACATGGGAGTACAGCCCTAGAGGTGTGACATCGGCTACTCGTGTTGTGGAAATATTTATTTTCTTTATTAAGATAGCAGCTTCACACAGCAGTATTTAATGTTTATTAATGGCTACAGGCACACTCAAGGCTTCATTATTGTGCTCACATGATGACCACTGATAAATATTTTCACCACATATGCCTGGTGATGAAGCCTTGAGCTCCTCAAAACCAGTCATGGCTGTAAACAACATCAAATACATGTGTGAAGGGGAATCACATTAAAGAGGATAAATAACTATTTTTCTCCAAAACAAATTTATATCAACAGACATCACCAATGTCTTCCATTGGTTATAAATTGTGTGACATGGGTTGTTAATGTCAGTCTTTGTCAGCTCACTTGAAGATGTCTGGTAGGTGCCTAGATGAAAGACCATGTGTCACAGTAAATGGCTACCAGCTGCATTCCCAAATCATCAGCAATTATGTTGATTGCAGACTAAACTCAAAATTTCTTGGACTGCTAATAAATATGGGCAGGAGAAGAAGAACCACCATCACCTTGGCAAAAAGTAATTATTATACCAGTAATTAAAAAAAACAAAATCTTAAGGACTGTGAAAACTATACTGAGGAACACAGGTTAAGGAGACAATATAAAACTTTTTCCAAAACAAAACAAAACTTCAAACTAACTATGAATATCTGTAAGTGAAAAATAAACTATTTTCCTAAGGTAGGTCTCACTATGAAGCCTATATTGATCTAAAATATTTGATTCAACAACATAGAGAATTTAATACAGAAATACACACAGCATTCAATGGTTATATGGAAACACCTGACATAATGAATTAGCTAGTCGATGAAATGCCTAATCAAGTTATACAATCAGTATATAAATTATTCAGGGAAAATGTGAGCTCTATGAAATTAGGAACAGAAGTTACCGTTTGAGTATGGCAAGGTTTCTGTTTAACACTGACATCAATATAACTAAATATCACAGCAAAAACGTTTTTGTTACCAAAAGTAAGTAAATTCACCCTCAAGGAGGAAAACTTTGATAAAAGCAAAATTTATATGCAGATATTTCAATAACAGAGCAAATAAATTCTTTTTAGGATACTTACATGTTATCACACAAAACTACAACACAACATGCAATTATCAACAAGGTTTTCAGAACAACACAAGTCCACAAGCAAATAAGATGAATAGATTACACAGAAGAGTCTTAGCTTGACTAGTGTTCTGTTATTGTAGCTCAGTGCGAACATTTGCAATCAAGTTCAAGGAAACACTTAGAAGCCATGTAGATTAAATTTATGAGGAAAACTACTAGCCACAGTTCATGGGATCTTAACCACAATGAAACAACAGCCAAAGAGCTTAAAGTATCATTTATTGTAGGTTGATTTCAAGACCACAAACAATACGAGACTGGAATAGAAGGGAGAACCGATAGAGGTACTCAAGGTACCCTCTGCCACACACTGTCAGGTGGCTTGTGGAGTATGGATGTAGATGTAGACCAACAACAATATCAGAAGTTGAGTCCGCCTTGATGCAAAACACCTTGTTATATGTTTAGACCACAAACAAAATGTGCTGGCCGTGCACCAAGGCATGTTCAGCCACAGGATGATCCTCATTACCAACAAACACTGTCTGCCTGTGTCCATTCATGCGAATGGACAGTTATTCCCACATAGAAAGCTTCACAGTGTAGGCAGGTCAGTTGGTAAATCACGTGGGTGCTTTCACTCGTGGCTCTGCCTTTGATCGTGTACACCTTCCGGGTTACAGGACTGGAGTAGGCGGTGGTGGGAGGGTGCATGGGACAGGTTTTACACCGGGGGCGGTTACAAGGGTAGGGAAGGTGGTTTGGGGATTTCATAGGGATGAACTAAGAGGTTACAAAGGTTAGGTAGACGGCGGAAAGACACTACGCGGCCGGCGGAGGCTCCGGCGGGTTGATAAGATACACAAACATACACACAAGGTTCAGGCTTTCGCGGCTAGCAGTTGCTTCGTTGGGGGGGGGGGGGGGGGGGGGCGAGGGTAGGATGGGGGGATGTGGGTTTTGGGGGAGGGGGTGGGGAATCATTCCAATCCCGGGAGACATGTCTGCTTGTAACTATGTGCGGATGGGTGTGTGTGTGTGTGTGTGTGTGTGTGTGTGTGTGTGTGTATACCTTCCCGGGAGACATGTCTGCTTGTGACTGTGTGTGTGTGTGTGTGTGTGTGTGTGTGTGTGTGTGTGTGTGTGTGTGTGTGTGTGCCTGTCTTTTTTCCCCCCTAAGGTGTCTTTCCGCTCCCGGGATTGGAATGACCCCTTACCCTCTCCCTTAAAACCCACATCCTTTCATCTTTCCCTCCCCTTCCCTCTTTCCTGATGAAGCAACCGTTGGTTTGAATTTTGTGTGTGTTTGTGTGTCTGTTTGGTGAGTCACATCATCTTTGTTTTCAGATATGTTTTTCCCACGTGGAATGTTTCTCTCTATTATAATAATATTTCATAACATTTAAATGAAGTCTTAAGTTCTTACATAACCACAGTCTCGTAAATTAGGACATTTCGAAAAAAATGCACCAAGTTTTAGAAACAATCATTGGTCTACACTATGTATCAGTCCATTACCATAGCCAGTTTTCCTCCAGTGACATTTGCTGACTTTGACAACTCATTACGAAGTTATAACATTGAAATACAAAACAATACCCCAACAAATCTTGTCATAATCTATGTAACATGCAAGACAAATACGAAAAACCAATAACCAACTGCATAGGCCTGATCTGTAATAGCCAGATCAATAAATGTCAATCTTGCACTATCTGTATCGAAAACAAAAGTAATCAATTCATATGTTCTGCCAAAAAAAGTCATTAGATTCACTGATTATCACTGGCTACTGTATAGTCCTACTATCAACTGATTAACTATGACAAATGGAAATGAGCTGCCAACAGCAGCCCATAGCAGAAGAGATACCAACACTTTAACCTGTTTGAAAGCTCTGGAGACAAATTTGAGAGTCCTCACTGCTCATATAAAAAAAATATAAACCCAAAATTTATAATCTAGTAATAATTTTTACATTCACTATCAGAGAATGAATTGGCCCAAATACATTCACATTTAAAACTGTGCGCTATATGAACAGAAATCTTAATTAATGCCCACCTTTTCTCCTACAACCCCAGTGAGAAGGGTTTTGCTTAACTCTTTCCTTTCCTTATTATGAACTGATCTCACCAATTGCTATAAGTTAAGAAATAAATTACCTTGCATATATGTTGTTGGATGGAGAGCAAGTAAATTGTGACTCCGAATGTAACTTTACATTTCGAAATAAATCACAAAAGTTTTCAAACAGCTCAAGGAGTTCTTCAGATGTATTCTCATACACAGCTATAACTTCAGTAGTAACGATATTGTACACCACAAAAAAGGATGACTGAGCATTGGCCTCTGTTGCTTTTAATGTAACAATATCTTCACTTGCATACTTGACAAGCAGATGATTCTCATCCAGAAGCTGCATCCTCCACATTCGGAGTGCCCTAAACTAAATCAGAGAAGGAATGGTTTAGTAGAAATCGGCTTTAAGTAAACTACAGTAATGTGATGTTACATAGCATTTCAATTGTACAATAAAACTTACCTGATCGAAGTACTGATAAAATTTCCGTAGTTCATACGGGTCATTGGTTGTATCCGAAATATGCTTCGCTCTCTTGAACAAGAAAACCAACAGTCTGTGTTTCATACAGTTTATACTTTTTTCTCTAAAGGCTCGGTAATTAATAGAATTCTGTCCTGGGTTCGATACTGGTGACAGAATGAAGTCATCATCCTCATAACAGAAACGACCAATAGTTCGCACACTTATAAACATGCCGTCACACAACTGAAAAATATGTATTGTCTGATGCTGTACTGAGAGTACAGCTAATGTATCTTTGTATAAGTACAAACCCTGATTGTGAGATAAGAATATTTTATCAACTTTAAACATTTTGGTATCACAAAGACGGCCAGCTTGAATGTCAACTAGATGAAGAGAGTAATCCTCCAATGGTGAGCGAGGGTTTGGTGTCACCGATTCGTTATTAGTATAAATTTCATAAAAATGAGGGCGCAAATCGTCTGGAATAAAAGCTGCCGAACCAACAATAACATACCGACCATCGTCGGTAAACAAGCTGCACTCTCTATTAAGTTGCTCTCCACTCTGCGCAACATTGACGGTATATTTGATCTTAAAGAAACGACTGAAGACTGAACTTCGTATGTACTCACTCTCTCGGTCGCTGGTGTGTCCAATATATTCGCCCTTACAGTTCTGAACGAGGTCGGCAGCTGCTGAACATCCCTGATATTCATAGATTTCCAGCGATGTCTGATCGGATGAAAATGCAATGAAGTACTGGCCATCTGGACTGAATTTTCGGAGAAAACAAGGTGGTTTCTCGACATTTATTATTGTGAAATTTGGGAAAACGTTTTGATGAAATTCCCTAGCAACGTGGAAATGTGTACCCGGATGAACGGCTCCAAATGTTTCTCTCTTCCTTAATCGGTGGACAATATTCTGTGGAGGGATGTATCTTGGTTTTATGGTGTGTTTACAGGTGTCTTCGTTCAGATTGTCTTCCATTGTTCATAAACGTTGCAACACTACACGTTTTCCTATACATGTTGATGCCGCTTTTAGCTTATGAAAACTGTGAAAAACATGACGAACTTCTTTACACGTATCCACAGGTACGCAGTACGTCAACAAACATACTTTACAGACGACTCAGTTTCCATCGCACTTTTGTTTATCATGCTGTACAACTCACAGTTATGGTAAACTAAGAAAAACGCTACAGAGACATCATTTTCACAAAGATGTTCTCAGTGGCAAATGTCATTGAGCACACAGCACAGTCCATTGTATCTAAACACTAGAATGTTAATGAAAGATATGCAGCATATGAGTAAATGATGTCAATATGTGATTGACGTAGACATCATGTTGTAGTTCCCTGATTCACTTTTGTTTTCTGAAAACATGCAGAAACATTAACTGTTTCTTACATCTTTGGGTTTTTTTTGTGGAAGAATGTTGTAAATTTCCACGTGGCTGAGTTATACAGATAAATAATACAAACAATAATATACTGTGAAGTTTAACAACATGTAAAAATCTTTGGGTATTATAGTAATGGGTTGCGTTAACGCCTCACACCAGTGGTTTACGGTTGGAAGGCCTGCTGGAGAGTAATATAGAACCTATATCGTGGAACATCGTTTTAGGTGGTGAGAATTTAAGTCTGAATATAAAATACAACCATGGCTGAAGCAGTTGTGGAGGCGCCTCCACTTTCTAGATTTTTTTGTCATAAATGCAGTGTGGAAATAACTCCGTTGCTACCGGTAAGTTTGACAGCACATTTGCGTGTTATTTAGATATGGGGAAAATTTGTGATCTGTCACTAGGACCAGATAATTTTATCACATCTTTCATGTAACATAAGTACAGGATTTCAGTATTATTACGTTATTTGTTGTAATCTGGATCTATTTCTTTTTTACATCGATATTAATACATGGGTTGAAATTGGGCCTCATATCCTGTCACATTTGTGTGTTTGTGTTTTTATACATGAGCTTCATTTCACGTTTCCGCGTGTGAAAGTTTCATTTTTTTATCAGAAAAAGCATTTGTTTACACAAATTATTTTTGTATGTTTGTTTTTGTGTCACCATATTACGAAATTCGTTTCCATTAAGCAGATCACAAGAATGCTTTATCTCGGGGTGTATAACTGAACTGAATAAATGCTTGAAGTGCTGTTAATACCATTACTCAATACGGTTAGTTTCGTGAGGTCCGAAGCGTTTTCCACCAAAGCTAGAAAGACAAGTCTGTTACATGACCTGCTACTTGTGTTATCGAACCATTGTTCAACGACATTCCACCTTAAAGATGTTTTTAATTTATCTTTCACAGATTTTTACTATTTTCTTACTTATACTATTCATTAGTCGTATAATTGAATACTTCTGTTGTGTGCTAGATTGTATTGTTAACATTCCATAGATAACCGGATTGATACGTACTGACTACCTAAAATTTATCTAGTGATTTGGTCATGGCATGTTTAGTATTGTATTTTTTTTTTTTTTTGTGATGTGAGCTAGGTAACTCCAGCAATAAAATGATAAAAACATGGGAAATGTGTGCTACACAATACACAATTATGTTTTTGTTTACGAACTTTTTCTCATTAATGTAGAAACGACTATGAAAACCAAAGTTTTGGAAAGCTAAATCAGGTAATTAAATTATATGAAGCACAAGGAATGTAGGAAAATATCATTTATCCCTGTTATGTGATTGCAGGTTTTGTTGCCCTATTCTAGTGATAAAATCTTCTTTGGTGATCACCCGAGACAGTTTCACACCATTGCGTAGCTGATCACCCAAACAGATTTTGCCATGGCAAAACAAAGAAACTAAAGTTCGAACGTAATTGGACCGAGTCATGTGCTGCAGAGGAAATTCAAAAACTGAAAATTTATAAATCGTGTAATAATAGCATTTTGTTTAAAGTAGTAAGCATATGTTACTGTAATATTACAGTTGATGATTTTTCAGATTTTTTTTTAGCTATTAATGGGAAATGATAGGTTGAAAAAGTAGAATGCAACAGGTGAAAATTATACAACTAAATTGGCCATGTTTCAGTGCATTGCAGTTGTTCGTTTCTGTGTTGTTTATAGGAACTTTTACATTCGAATTACCTTTAAGAACATTCAGAATGAGAGGAACGACTTGTTTCACTATCCTGTCAATCATGCGTAAAGGAATTTGAAACTGATACTGGTTGATGCTCCACGTGCCAGAATATTTGTTGTTTCCAAGGAGTGTTATTAAATAAAGCTGATCTGTATGAAAAGTCTGATATCAATGATTTTATAGCTCTGCTTATAATATATTTATGGTCAATTTCGAAGTAAATAAACGTCCAGTCTAAAACGGAATGTCCTATATCTCTGGAAGAGAAGAAAGTTGATGGCATTAACATGACTAAGCACATGTCATATGCTGAGGCAAATAAGACTTTTTAAATTTTTCATTGTCTTGATACATCGTAAGTCTAGCTGTAGAAAGGTATTTGTAATCATCAGGAACTTTTTGGATAAACATAGCAGGTTACCAATAAATGCTGTAAAGAAGAGGAAGGGGAGGCTGGCTAAGCTTATAGGTGACAGTGTAGTGGGTGGTGGTGGTGGTGGTATCACTCATGGAAAAATTCCTGTAGTAGCTGGTGTTAGAGCTGCACCTTTTTTAGACTGAAGTCAGCTGATAGGTATACCTGCTTAAAGGAAGTGCCTCTAACTAAGGGCTCATCTCCAGAGGATGTAATGTTTCCAAGTAGAGAAGGAATTAGCATATTTCATCAAAATATAAGATGTATTAGAGATAAAGTTAGTGAATTTGCTAATAGGTGTTAACTCTGAAATTATTGGTACACCAGAACACCACTTAAATATTTTGATAATTCAGAGGCTTCCTTTACCAGGCTACAGATTAGCTGGTTGTTTCTCAAGGAGTTTCTTGCAGGGTGGGGGAGTGGCTCTGTACGTAAAAAAACTGTATTTCATTTGAGTCCATAGATGTATCATGGCACTGCACTGAACAGATATTTGAAAGTTGTGCAGCATTAGTTGAATTTAGTGAAACTAAACTTCTAATTGCTGTTGTTTATAGATCCCCTAACTCCAACTTCAGAGCATTTTTCCTTAAGCTGGAGAGGGTTCTTGATTCACTCTGTAGGAAGTACCAGAAAGTAGTTATATGTGGTGACTTGTGCAAGAAAAAGGACGTTGGTAGATCTCCTAAATTCATATGATCTGATGCAAACAATGTTTTTTCCAAGTAGGGTGCAGGGGAACAGTATAACAGTCATAGACAATATTTTTATTCATTCTTTGTTACTAGATGGACATTGTTAGTAAACGGGGGAATGGCCTTTCAGACCATGATGCACAAATTTTGACACTAAAAGGTTTTTGTACTCAACATATTTAATTACTAACTACGTAGGAAAGGTAATCCAACAGCAATATAGATTTTTTTCAAAACTTGTCAAGGAACATGAGTGGCAAGATGTTTATAGTGCTGATAATATAAATGATAAATACAGTGCTTTCCATAACACATTTCTCATGCTCTTTGAGAGTTGATTTCATTAGAACATTCTAAATGAGGTACTAGCAGTAATGGACAGTCCGGTTGGCTGACTAGTGGGATAAGGATATTGTGTAGAACAAAGCCGGAATTATATCAAAATGTTAGACTTAGTCACAATCAAGTGACAGTAGCCCATTACAAACATTATTTTAAGGTGCTTAAAAATGTTATTAGCAAGGCAAAAAGTATGTGGTATGCAAATAGAATAGCTAATTCACAGGATAAAATTAAAGCCATATGGTCAGTTGTGAAGGAACTGTCTGGTCAGCAGCACAAGGTTGATGATATAAAGTCAGTTCACAGTAATAATATTTCTGTTACTGATAAATCAGATACGTGTACAGTATTTAACAACCATTTTCTGAGCTTTGCTGGTGAATTAAATAAAAATTTAGTTTCTACAGGAAATCTTATATATTTCTTAGCAAATGCCTTTCCGAGATTGATGTCTGAAATACTCCTCTGTGATAAAGACAAGAGGGAGATGGAGTCAATAATTAAATCACTGAAGACCAAGGACTCTCATGGTTATGATGGAGTGTCTAGCAGAATATCAAAGTACTGTGCTGCACATGTTAGCCCTGTATTTAGCGATATATGTAATTTTTCCTTTAGGAATGGTCAGTTTCCTGAGCAATTAAAGTACACAGTAATAAAAAGGTAGAAAGGGATAATGTAGATAATTTTAGACCTATTTCTATGTCATCAGTGTTTGCAAAAGTTATCGAAAAGGCTGTGAATGTAAGGTTAATTGCTCATTTTATATCACATGATTTGCTATCAAATGTACAGTTCGGCTTTAGAAGTCGTTTGACAACTGAAAATGCTATATTCTCTTTTCTTTGTGAGTTTCTGGATGGGCTAAACAAAAAGTTTCGAACGCTTGGTGTATTTTTTTTTTTTTAATTTAACAAAGGCATTTGACTGTGTTGATCTCACAATATTGCTCCAGAAGTTGGACCATTACAGAATAAGGGGAGTAGCTCACAATTGGTTCACCTCTTAATTTAGCAACAGGCAGCAAAAGGTCATTGTTAACCATGTTGAAAATGACTGTGATGTGGGATCTGAATGGGGTACTGTCAAGTGGGAGTGGGGGGAGGAGATCAGTGTTAGGGCCGCTCCTGTTCCTTATTTATATAAATGATATGCCCTCTAGTATTATGGGTAACTCTAAAATATTTCTGTTTCCTCATGACACCAGCTTGGTAGTAAAGGATGTGTGCAACATTGACTCGGTTTCAAGTAGTGCAATACATGACCTCAGTTCATGGCTTGTAGAAAATAAACTGACGTTAAATCACAGTAAAACTCAGTTTTTGCAGTTTCTAACACACAATTCAACAAAACCTGACTTTTTAATCTCACAGAACGGGTATATGATTAGTGAAACTCAAGAGTTCAAATTCTTAGGTGTTCAGATAGATAGTAAGCTGTCGTGGAAAGCCCATGTACACTTTTATGTTGTAAGTTCATGTAGTGACACGTTCCATGACCTAGGAGATTTGCTCCTCATTTTGGTCCTACGGAACTTGACATGTAAATAAATAAATAAAATAAACAAATAAAAATCTAGTGTCTCAATACACTACTTGGAGACTACCTTGGCTGTGTCAAAGTATATCACGAAATTCACTATCCAACAGTTCTCTGCTGTCATCAGACATTAATGAAGAGTGCTTGTTGGAACTGTCACCACAATGACAGCGAGAGGGTAATTGATTTTTTTTTTTTTTTTTTTTTACTACTTATGATCTGTTTTGTGTGTTGTCATGAGACATGGGGCTAGCAACAGGCATCAATTAAAACCGCTACACAATATTAAAAAGGTGGAAAAGTATTTAATTTTTTTGTATAAACTTTATGCTTTCTGGGGACCTTCCTAACTAATAAAGAGAGGCAGTCTGGATTGCTGTCATGAAATCAGCGACTGACTATATAATGCCCAATTCTTATTGTAGTGCTCTCATACTCACCAAGTAGAAAAAGCATTTGGTCAACAGAGATTTGGTGTAGGCCATAGATTGCTGGAATTTGGTCTTAAATTTGGTTGCAATTCTTTTTTTTCTTTTAACGCACTGAAAAAAGTTGGCACAAGAGATTTAAAATAGTACATGTTCAAGGCACAGCTACAGTGCAGCAGTTTGAATGTTGTGGCTGGCAGCAATTGAAAACATGAGTCAGTCTTGAAGACTACAGATTCATGCCAACATGCATAGAGTAGAACAGTTACAGAAACAGACAGTAGCAACTGTTGTTTATACTAAATTTGTCATTTAAATTTTTATTAAAAGAAATCATGTTTTAGGATTCTGAATTTCAGAACAATATTTTGTAAAAATGTGCTTTCTCGTTGTATGTTTTATCAAAAGTTTACAAAAATGAAAACTTGTGATTTTTATGGCTGTAGGGTTTAAGAGGAGCATTCCGGTACCTAAAAGTTTTTGAAATTAGGCTCTGCTTGCAATTACCTAAGTCAGTTACATTGTAAGTTCAGGGCAGTATCACTCAATCTTCTGTAATCTCACTTTGTCGGAGATGCTTTCTCATGCTGAAAAAAACTAGGCTATAAAGGCAATTTTTTTGGTCTTGTGAAGTCTGACAGTTGGTGGAATAATTTTGTAAGGCAGCTTCAAAAATTGGCTGTTCCGTGTCATTTTCCCAGTTTTATACAGTTCTTTCTCTCCTAATATGTTAAAAAATATTGAGTTGGCAGTATCTTGGTAGACAGATACTAACTAAAGAAGGGTGTCCTCGGAGATTTGGTCATAGTGTACCTATATTTTCTGTAACAGTTAATCCCATTGTATTCATTCTAGCATGTGTTTGTTGTGATTAACTTTACTGCATTCCCCTCTTCCTCCAACATTGCTGTAACTGACTTTAAAATTTGTGCTTTCAATCAGATGAGGTATTTGAAAATTTGCAGAGAGAATCAGCTAAATGATGTATTGATTTGACTGAACTAGCATCCTCCACAATGACTGAATTAAGACTAAGAACACAGAGCCAAAAAAGAGTAAATATGTGTGTGCATTTCTGAAAACTAGGAGCTTTACCTTGACAGAACTGAAACTAAGTCCAAGTATTTCAATAGTCCCACTGCTTTAGTGGTTGCTTTTGTTCTTTTACAATATAAAGTTTTGAACACAAATAAATGAATGGATAAATAAATAAGTTTTCATAGTACAAGATCATACATGTAATTATCATCAGAGAAACCCACTAGCTGCATTTTACTTCTGCTGTTGGAGTACTCTACACCATAACTTGCTATTTGAGAAATTCTCTTTACTGCTTGTTGATGCATATTGTTATAACTGTTCAAATGTGTGTTTTACACTTTTCATCATCATTGAAATATCTAGTTGCAAGATAACCGACAAAGACATAACTGATCTGATTGCTTCAATGTGCGACATTTTCTAAGTTCAGATTATTGTTTATTAATGCACTTGAGGATCAACTAGAACACTCAAACCAATGGCATGCCCCATTACAAACTCTTCAGTTCTTCTTCTCCTGTATACCGATTGAGGTATTAACATTTTCTTTCCCATACAATCCCGCTCACTTTCCACTCCCACAAAACAATGGCTATCTCTCGTTGGAATACGAAAAGATTCTTCTAGTGATGTGATGATTTTTATGAATCACTTTCATATACTTGGATGTGATAAGTTAATCATCTATAAATAATGCTAACTTAACAACTTTACCAATGATTATTCCACAGATTAAACAAGGAGCAACATAATCTGCTTGAAAATGTAGAGACTTCTTGTTCCAGCACCAAGAAGCCTGCTTAAATCTTTTACAGCAACTTCGCAACTGCGTAGATTTCAGCACTCGTTATGTCAATCACCAGTGCTTCACTCATTTTTTTATTTTATTTTAAATTGTTTTCTGTTTTTTCAGTATCCCTCCATCTTCTGTTCATGTTGTACCCAAGTTCTTATTTATTCTACAGTGAAAGCTTTCAAAATTCAATATTTTATTCTTGGAAAGATTTCTGTCTGTTATTCTCAATTCTTTGATGTTTCTTTCTAGATATCTTGTTATTTCTGTAATCCATGCTACTGTTAATTTCTTCTTCCAGAAATATGCGAATATTTGTTTCATAAGCCTGTTCTCATTCATTTGGTTTAGGCGCCCAGAAAAAATTAATCTTCTTTTAGTAATTACTTCTGATATTTTCTCTATATTCTTATGGATCTCTTCATGACTTCTGATTTTCCAGCCGTCTGTAGTTCGTATTGCACGCATTACTTTCTAATTATCCATCTTTCAAGTACCTCTGTTCTGTCCGGCTTATGGTGTTTTTTTTCTTTTTTTTTCCCCTCTAGATATGTATTTTTTGTTGTAGACGTTCTTTGTCAAACTATATGTTCTCTCCATTACTGAAAATGTTTCTAGTCCATTCTCTTGTATAATTTCTCTAAGACATTTGAATTTACTTAGTTGCTCTGTTTTACCTATTTCTGTTTCTATGAATTTTGACTTGACTTGACTTAATTCCTTTGGCCCCTATGGGGGCATAGGGCATCCAGGAGAACTCACCATCTGTTTGTGTCTTTGGCCATTTGCCTCAATTCTGTCCAGGTCTTGCCAACTCTTTTTGCTTCCCCTTCCACTGTCCTCTTCCATGTGCCCCTTGGTCTTCCTTGTTCCCTGGGGATTCCATTCCAACGCTTTTTTTCTCAATGGCTCCATCTGGTTTTCTTAAGGTGTGCCCCAACCATCCCCACTTTCTCTCTCGTATCTGGTCTTCTATAGGTATCTAGTTTGTTCTTCGCCAGAGCTCCTCATTACATATTTTTTCTGGCCACCAGATATTCAAGATGCGTCGAAGACATCTATTTACGAAGCTTTGTAACTGGGATGTTATCTTTTTATCCATTTTCCAGCTTTCATTGGCGTACAGGAGGACAGCCTTCACATTTGTATTAAAAATACAGATTTTTGTTTTGTATGTGATATTTCTATTTTTCCATATTGAATACAATTGTATGAAGGCAGCATTTGCCTTTTTAATGCGGTTTTTCACGTCATCTCCAGCTCCTCCATCTTCTGCCACTATACTACCCAGATACAGGAATGAGTTGACAGCCTCTACCCGCTGCTCACCTATTGACAATGGCACCTCCATGTTCCCTGAATTTACTCTCATTTCCTTTGTTTTGCCTATATTTATCTTGAGGCCAGCAGTCTCTGCTTCTTCTTTCAGCAAGTTTAATTTAGCTTGCATATCAGTCAGCCTTGGAGCTAGTAAAACTATATCGTCTGCAAAATCCAAATCCTCCAGACGTTCGTGGATCCCCCACTGGATCCCTCGTCTCCTGCCTGCTGTGACTCTTCTCATAACAGAGTCTAGAACGAGTAGAAAAAGTGTTGGTGACAAAATGCAACCCTGACGGACTCCAGTTGTTACTTTTATGGGCTCTGTCATATTTCCCTTGTGGAGTATTCAGCATTTGTAGCCATCATATAGATCTTTTATGATGTTTAAGAACTTCTGTGGTGTGCCATCCGCAATACCTGCCAGAGCACTTTGTTTCACGGAATTGAAGGCCTTTTGAAAATCAATGAATGCCAGGTACATAGTTGCTTGGAATTCTTTGCTTTGCTCTAAAATAATCCTAAGAGTGTTAATAAGATCAACACAACTGTGTTGTGCCCTAAAACCGGCCTGTGCTTTATGCAGTCGCTTTTTAAGGGATTCTTTAATTCTGTTTAAAATAATTCTGGTGAGGACCTTACTGGGCACTGACAACAATGTAATACCACATCAGTTGTTACAGTCTGACAAATTTCCCTTTTTTTGGGAGCTGTGCCACCAAACCATTTTTCCACTCCTTTGGAGATTTCTCTTAAAGCCGAATATGCTTCAGCAAAGGATGGAGCATTTTAACAGTACTTTCAATATCAGCTTTTAAGAGCTCCGGTGCTATGTTGCGTAGGCCTGGAGCCTTTGTATTTTTTAGTGTTTTCAAGGCAATCCTAATTTCGTCCATTGTGGGGCACTGCAAATTTATATCTTGCTTTTCTTCAACTTCCTCTGGAGCATCTCTTACTTGTTCCTTTTGGTTGTCTTCACAATTTAACAGTTCCTTGAAGTGCTCCTCTCATCTCTGTAGCTGTGCCTGTTGAGTTGTAAGAATCACCCCATCCTTGTTCTTAACTGGTGCTTCACATCTGAAGTCCTTCATTGACAAACGTTTGGTAATATTGTATAGCTCTTTCATATTTTCTTGTCTTCTGCTAATTTTGCTTGCTCATCTATCCAGTTCCTTTTATCTCGACATAGCAATGTTTTCACTTTTTCGTTCGCCTCCGGGTATTTTTTATGCGCTTCGCTCTTCTGCACTCGTGTCTTACAAAAATTTAACTTAAGTTTTAGTTCTTTCCTGTGGCTGATTTCATTCCACGTAGCATCTGAGATCCATTCCTTCCTTTTACTTGCCTTAAATCCCAAGATTTTTTTCTCCCACATGTAAATAACTGTCTTTGATTTTTTGCCAGCATGCTTCAATTCCCTCTTCCATAAAGTTTTTTTCAGAGAGGACCTGGAATCTGTTTTGTAGTTAAAGGGCAAATGTTTCTTTGATCTGTTGGTCTTTTAATCTTGCCACCTCTATTTTCTTGCACCTGTGATTGAGCTTGGTTCTATTTGCCACTATCTTCAGTCTGAATACCGCCAAAACTAGGTGGTGGTCACTTCCAACATCTGCCCCCTTCTATTTCTGACATCTAACAGAATGTGTCGGAACTTGCGGCTTATGACTATGTGGTCTATTTGATTTTCGGTAACGTGGTCTGGAGAAACCCACGTTATCTTACGGCAGTTACGATGTGGAAACAATGTGCCTCCAATGACTAGGTCATGTTCAGCGCATGTGTCTATCAACATTTCACCATTTACATTCCTGATCCCCAATCCATGCACGCCCATGATATGTTAAAGCCCTTCATTTTCTGAACCAACTTTTGCGTTCAAGTCACCCATTAAAATTTGTATGTCCCTGGAATTTGTTTGTCTAAGGACTCCGTTAAGCTCTGTATAAAATGCATCTTTTAATTCTCCTTTAGCTATTTCAGTAGGTGCATAGCATTGAATTACAGTGACATAACACACATTTGTTTTCAAGAGTGCAGTTATTATCCGTTCTGAGACTGGTTTCCACTCCAGTAAGCTCTTCTTGCTGCTTTTAGATAGTAAGAGCCCTACACCATTCCTATGTGTTGCGTCCTCACCTGTTTGACCCTCATACAGCAACACTCCACCATTTTGTGTTTGGAATTCCGCAGATTCTGGCCACCTTACTTCTTAGTCCCAATATATCTTGTCGATAGTTTTCCATCTCTTTTTCAACCTGTCTTAGTCTCCCTGCCTTGCTCAATGTCCTTACATTCCAAAAACCGATACGGGTTTTCCTTTTCAGGCCAAAGGTCATATCCTTAAGATCCATCCGGCTGCTTCTCCTTTTCATTTCTGTGATATGTGTTTTTTGGTGGTGTGGGTTATCAACCCACAGCCCCCGAGTGTCGTGGTGGGGCTACCACCTCATGGCCTGGACACCTGCCAAGGTTCTGTCCCATTCTATACACTCCCTTCCTTTCCTTTTCCTCCTTGTGATTGTGTAGCAGCAGACACAGTCCCCTAATGTGGACAGCGGAAGATCCTTGGAAACCAGGAAACGTTGATGCAATAGGCCTTACTGCGAAGGGATGGATAGCGTTCTGTAGTCGTGGTGAAGACAAGCTATCTAAGGGGTAAGGCCCTGAAATAAATAAAAAAAAACTATGAATTTTGGTGCATTTTTTATGTTTGTTATGAATCCCCCTCCCAGCTGAAATTTTGAGAACCGTTCTATTTGATATTTCTTCCAGAAGCTTTGTTTCAATAACTGCACCTCTCAGATTTTCTGAAAGTATTGAAAAATCTTGTGCTAAAGCCAGGCCATTTACCATAATTCCATTTGTTTTACTTCCTAAAATTATTGGTTGAGTTTTGTGATCCTTTAGCTTCAAATTTCAGATCCTTACAATTTTTTTTAGAATGTAGTTGATAGTAAAGGTGATAGACCGTCCCCTTGTCTAACCCTAGTTTTTATTTCAAAAAACTGAGATAGTTCTCCCATATATTTAAGTTTAGATATTGTCTTCGTTAGAGATACATGAATTATGTTTGCTAATTTTATTTTAACACAAAATTATCTAATGGTTTTATCAATTATCTCTCTGTCTACCGAACCAAGTGCTTTTTTTGAAGTTGATAACCGATACTATTATGTTTTCTGGTTAACATACTGTGTGGAATTATTGATTTTAGGCTAAAAATTTGTTATGTTCTGGATCTTCCCTTTTGAAAACCTCTCTGATATTTTCCCTGTTGGTTGTCTAAAGTTTCTACCACTCCGTCCAGGGAAAAATTTGTTGCTATCTTATATACAACTGGGAGAAGCGACACTCCTCTTTAAGTGTTGACATTTTGTCACCTTTTTTCTGTATCAGATCAATTAACACTATTTTCCACCCCCCCCTTTTTTTTGTTCAGTTTCCCAAATGTTCTCAAAAAGCCATTGCAGATGATTTATAATCTTTGGTTCTGAACATTTGAATAATTATACTGTAATGGTTATTATTTATATTGAGATTTCTTCTTCAAGGTTGTCACATAGATATATTGGACTGTGCCATCTCCAGATTCCCCCCCCCCCCCCCCCCCCCATAGTTGACAAGAAAACTCTCTATACAAGTCATGTCATACGGCAGGTGAGGAGGTCTTGGTGTAGTTGAGGCACTGGTCCTGTTTAAAACCACTCGCACAAAGCTGTTGATTGTACAGAGTGATCATGCTGTAAGTATCAGACAAGATCTTGAAAACCCACTTTGAGTCAATAACTTGCGGGCTGCTGGTTTTAGGAACAATCAGGAACAATCTTTCAAGTTTTGTTCTCCTCATGAGCTTCCAGTTCCTTTGCAATTGCTTTTCTCAATTTTTTTGAGTTGGTAATGAAAACTGCTTTGTTGAAACCATCGGGAGCATAATATTTTACGAAATGAGCTTTGTACCATGCTGGAGTGATGTCGGAACCATGTCATTTTGATTTGACTGGGTCACTCTTTAGCTGTTATGTCATCGATGATCTTAAGGTATAAATCAGCTTCTTGTGTCACTGGCGTTGTGCTGCCTGCTGCATATATCATTGAATGTGGCAGCTCAGGATATAGAAACTTGATGATTTATGGGGTCAAAAAGTCAATAATTTGTCATTTCTTCTTGGTATCCAACAGGCATAACTTTCCAGCCTTTCCCACCGAGCTTGCTTTGAAATTGTTTTGGCACATGAACAAAAAAATCATTGATCCAAAGATGTCCACTATAGGGTTTTCATCTGTTTTATTACTTGTAATGTGCTTGCTTCTTATTATATTCCATTGGAATCCTATTTAGTATATAGGCAGCTGTATTAAATGCTTACACTTGTAAAAACTTTGCAATAGTCTGACGTCAACATTGTGTGTAAACTTCCAAAAATTTTTAGACTATCTCTCTTGGATTGGTCATTCTGCTCTGATGTGTAAGGAGCAGTCAGTTCCAACTAGATTCCAAGGTTACTGGGAAGCTGTTTCATGTAATAATTAATATCCTGAGACCTGTATGGACATGCAGCCTTTTATTCTTTGACCTAATTCATCCTTGAATTTTCAAAATTGGTCAGTGGTGTCAGATTGTACCAAGATGCATCATCTTTGTGTCAACCAAATGTATAAATTCACATGGGTTTTTAGAGTAAATTGTTTCTTTGCTGTTGAACTTGAGACAATGACATTATTATTATTGTTGTTATTATTTTTAATAATATTTTCATTATTGTGCCAGAAACATACAGGTATATGTACGTACATTTTACACAGTTATGGTTAAATTACTTTTGACCAAAAGTTGGCCACTTCCACTGCATTTTCTGTTGCTTGTAGATCATAATCTTCTGTTCAGGAGACTGTGCACAGTTGACACCGAAGCATGTGCTGAACTGTTTGTACTTCTCCACAGTTGCACCAAATATCATTTTGATGTGTGTGTCCCCATTTTGCCAAGTTAACTTTTGATCTTCCAACTCTGGATCTGTCTATTCAGGGACTTCCAAATTGTCCATTCCCTGTCATGGCCTGGAGGTAAACCTTCAACTCTTTTCCAACCAGTGGGACGGTAGGCCGTAGCCCTCCATAGTTGTAACTGAGCTTTTTTAGCAGTGGTTCTAAGATACTTTGATGTCGTAAGGAAACTCTTCCGTGACTTCAGTCGCCGTGAATGTGGTTCATGCCCATACAAAGGATGGGTAATTTCCTGTTCCACTGTCTTCCTTTCCTTGTTTGCAACTGTGTCTCTTTGGACAGGTGGTGCTATGCCTGCGTGATTGTAAAGCTATTTGACTGGAGTGGATTTCAATCAACCTGTTATGATTCTGCAGGTTTCATTGAGAGCTACATCCACCTATTTGGCATGAGTTGAATTATACCAAACAGGGCAGGCATACTCTACTGCAGAATAGCATAGTGCCATTGCAGATATTCGTATTGTTTCAGGTTGTCTACCCCACTGTGATCCGACCAGTTTCCGTAGGAGTTTGCTCCTGGTGGAAAATTTTGACTTGCATTTCATGCAGTGCTTTTTGAAAGTAAGAGATCTGTCAAGTGCCACTCCTAGGTATTTTGTAGTCTCATAGGGTTCCAGTTTTGACCCCTGACCATACTATTTTCAACTTAGTGGCTTCCTTGTTTCTCAAATGAAAAGCACACACTTGGGCCTTTGAAATGTTTGGTTTAAGCTGGTCTGCATTGTAATATCTGGATAGCTCTCTGAAGGGCATTTGTGAGGTTGTTCTCCACTGATTCAAAATCTGTGCTCTGGGTGGCTAGAGTGAGGTCATCGGCTTATAAGAAGCTCCTGGTGTTTGGGGCTATAGGTTGGTCATTTGTGTATATATTAAACAGAATTGGAGCCAAAACTCTTCTTTGTGGGAGGCCATTCCTCTGTACTCTCCATGGGCTACGCTGTCCTTGAAAGTTGATCGAAAAACCTGCGATTCTGCAGAAGGGAGGTGATGAGTCTGGTTAGACCTAACACTTTGGTCAGATTGTAGACCTCGACTAGTGGTAACTGGTGATTGTATCATATGCCGCTGATAAGTCAACAAATGCCACTCCTGTCTCCTTCCAAGCTTCAAAGCGTCTTCCATAACCTGTGACCCCTGCAGGTTCGGGGGTTAGAATAGGCCCGCGGTATTCCTGCCTGTCGTAAGAGGCGACTAAAAGGAGTCTCAAACTTTTCGGCCTTATGTGATGGTCCCCTGTTGGGTTTGACCTCCACCTCTCAAAATTTTCCGAAGAGCGAGCCGATTGGGGAAGGGCACCTTACTTGGTGCATTGTGTCCATTTTGCGATCAGACCTTTCGCCAGCTTATACGCCATTGAATTGCAGTCCTGCGCGCTCTCCATCTCTTGGGCATGACTCCTTTTCTGCGTGCAGATTTCACCTCGCACTGTGCAGTGCCTCTTTCTGCACTGACTGCGACCATGGACCACATGTTACCTAACATCCAGCACGGTAGCCAGTCCGTTGTGGTGGGGCCCCCATGTACCCTGTTGGTTGTAGCCCTCTGGCAACACAGGGATCGCTCCACTGATGCCTGCGCCGTTAACTCCCCACGTATGCCAAGGAGTAGATGCCTATCCCTTTGGGGCATTGGGACTCCCGGCAATGGCCATCCTGCCAGGTGGCTCTTGCTGTGGCTGGTTGGCCCTCGTGGGGAGGGCCCTTGGTCGGAGTAGGTGTCATCAGGGCGGATGACCCGCAATGAAGCATGGTACATCGTCTCTCGCTGGCAGCCAGCCGTCAGCAGTCTCCAAGTGTTCCAAAGCTCACTTTAAGGCTAATGTGTATGACCCCAAATCGTTCCCCTCCCTGGCCACACCATGGGAGGAACGAAAGCCTATGAATGAGAGCGAAAGTATTCTCCCCGGTATCTCGTCTGTACCAGAGCTGACGGGGAATCGTTTTTGTTTGTGAAGCCTCAGTTCTTTGTAGAACATTTAGAGGACAAGTTCGGGGAGGTGGAGGGCTTGTCCAAAATGCGGTCAGGGTCAGTCTTAATAAAATGAGCATCCTCTGCTCAGTCATGAGCCTTGCTCACTTGTACGAAGCTGAGGGATGTTTCTGTTACTATCACCCCACAAAAAAGCTTAAATATGGTCCAGGGAATTATTTTTCACAGAAATCTCATTTTACAGTCCAATGACGAGCTGCGCGCCAACTTAGAACAACGAGGGGTCCATTTCGTCCGGTGCGTCCACCGGGGTCCGAGGGATCACCAAGTTGCCACCGGTGCCTTCATCTTGGCCTTCGAGGGTGACACGTTTCCTGATAAGGTCAAGGTGATGGTATACCGTTGTGATGTCAAGCCATATATCCCTCCCCCGATGCAGTGCTTCAAGTGTTGGAAGTTCAGCCATATGTCTTCTCACTGTGCTTCCAACCTCATATGTCGCGATTGTGGTCAACCGTCCCATCCTGATACTCCATGTGCCCCGCCTCTAATCTGTATCAACTGCGGGGAGCACCATCCCCCTTGCTCGCCGGACTGTAAGATTCTCCAGAAGGAGCGGAAAATAATGGAATACAAGACCCTGGATAGGCTGACCTACATTCAGGCTAAGCGTAAGTTTGAACGCCTGCATCCAGTATGAATGACGTCCACTTATGCTGCCACTGTCGCTCCTGTTACAATTCCTATAGCTGCACCACACACTGTTAGCTCTCAGAGCCAGAGAACCACACCTGCCCCCTTGATGATGGGGGGCACTGCACTCCCTGTTGCTCCTGCTCCATCTACTTCAGGAGCAAACAATCCCCCCCCCCCCCCCCCCCCCCCAACCATCGGGGACATCAGTTCCCTCTTCGCGTAAGACTTCTTCGGCTCCTCTCGCCAGGAAGGGGTCCCTTGGGGACCTCCCCTCGCACGTTCCGATCGGTACAAAAGCAGACGGCCGCAAGTGGATCAAACAACCACCGGTCCATGGTTGTAGGGCCTCACGGTTGTCGTCCGTCCCTGAGACAGACCCAGTGAAGCCCTCCCAGCCTGAACCACCGAAGGCTGAGCGAAGTAAGCTGAAAAAGAAAAGGTACCCAAGAATCCCGACATTGCGGTGGCACCAGTCCCACTGCTTCCAACAAGCTCAGCATCTGAGGACTAGGTCGAGATTCTGGCATCTGCTGAAGACCTGGATCTCGCCGGTCTCTCAGACGCCATGGATGTCACTCGTGCGGGTTCTGAGTCAGTGGCAGCGAGTGAACACGCAGCGTAAGTTGCCTTCCTGGTCCCTTCCCGCCTTCTCCGCCATGGACAATTTCATACCCCAGTGGAACTGCAGCTGTTTTTTCCACCATATAGTTGAGCTCAGACAACTTCTCAGCCTTCACCCTTTCTTCTGCATTGCTCTTCAGGAAACTTGGTTTTCAGCAATGGGAACCCCCGCCCTCCGTGGCTATCGGGGTCTGGGGGCCTTCTGGCTCCGTCTCAGGGTTGGTTCCGTAAAGGCCGTTCCGCCGCCGACAATCTGGTGAGCCTGGAGACAGCCATCCGTATCGCCTTTGCCCGCCGTCAGCACCTGGTCGCTGTCTTTTTCGACATGCGGAAGGCATACGATACAACATGGCGTCATCACATCCTTTCTACGCTTCATGGATGGGGTCTTCGGGACAGTCTGCCGATCTTTATCTGCAATTTTCTGTCGTATCGTACCTTCCGCGTGCAAGACACGGCCTCATATAGTTCCTCCCAAGTCCAGGAGAACGGTGTGCCACAGGGTTCTGTTTTAAGCGTTTGCCTGTTTTTAATAGCCATTAACGGGCTCGCTGGGGCCATGCGGAAATTCTGTCTCTGCTTCCCTGTATGTTTTCGACTTCTGCCTTTACTACAGCTCTATTGGCATTGCAGCTGCTGAACGTCAGCTACAGGGCGCAATCCGCAAGGCGCAGTCTTGGGTAGTAGCGCATGGCTTTCAGTTTTCGGCTGCCACGACCTGCGTTATGCATTTCTGCCGACGGCGCACTGTTCACCCGGAGCCGCGGCTTTATCTTGATGGCGAACTTCTTGCTGTGGTTGAGACACACAGGTTTTTGGGTGTCGTTTTTGATGCCCGGTTGACTTGGCTGCCTCATATTCGGCAGCTTAAACAGGCGTGTTGGCGGCATCTAAATGTTCTGCGATGCTTGAGCCACACCAGTTGGGGTGCCAACCGATCTACCCTGTTACGGCTCTACCAGGCATTAATCCAGTCTCGGCTGGATTATGGGAGCCTGGCTTACGGCTCAGCATCCCTGTGTGCGTTGCTGGTGCTGGACCCAATCTTACACAGCGGAATCCGACTTGCCACTGGTGCCTTCCGGACCAGCCCCGTGGACAGCATACTAGTGGAGGCAGGTGTCCCTCCCCTGCGGTTATGGCGCCAACGTTTGCTCGCCGCTTATGCTGCCCATGTTTTTAGCTTGCCTGGACTTCCAAACTATCGTCTACTGTTCCCGGAATCGGTCGTCCATCTGCCAGAACGTCGGCCCCGGTCAGGTTGTACGATCGCGGACCGCGTCAAAGAGCTTCTTTCCGGGCTTAGGATTCTCACTGTTCCACCTCCTTTCTGGGCCACTTTGTGTACACCCCCATGGTGTGTTCCTCGCCCCTGCCTTCGGCTCGACTTGGCACAGGGCCCGAAGGACTCAGTCCCTCCAGAGGCCTTCCACCGCCGCTTTTATTCCATCCTGGCCACGTATCAGGGCTCTGGCATTGTTTACACTGACGGTTCGATGGTTGCTAGTCGTGTCGGTTATGCGCTAACTCTAGGGGATCATTCTGAACAATGCTCCTTGCCGGCTGGCTGCAGTGTTTACACTGCTGAGCTGCTCACCATCTTTCGAGCTCTAGAGTATATCTGCTCCTGATCAGGTGAGTGCTTCGTAATCTGTAGCGATTCCCTGAGCAGTTCATGAGCTCTCGACCAGTGTTTCCCTCGTTCTCGTCTGGTGATGGCTATCCAGGTGTCCCTGCATACTCTTGCCCATTGCGGCAGATCTGTGGTCTTTGTTTGGAGCCCAGGCCATGTTGGGAGACCCGGCAATGAAACTGTTGACCGCCTGGCGAAAGAGGCCACCAGTGCACCATCTCTGGAGATTGGCCTCCCGGCGACTGATTTGCGGGCACTATTACGCCGCAAAGTTTTTGATTTATGGGACACTGATTGGCGCAACCTGCCCGTGCCTAACAAACTCCGTCGTATCAAGGAGATGACGACTGTGTGGTGGTCATCCATGCGAGCCAACCGCAGGGAATCAGTCGTCCTTTGTTGGCTCCGCATTGGCCACACATGACTGACACACAGTTATTTACTGTGTCGTGAGGATCCACCTCTTTCTCGTTGTGGGGCGTCCTTGACCGTGGTTCATATTCTGTTGGAGTGCGCCCTTTTAACTGTGCTCAGGCAGACTTTTGCACTGCCTGATACGCGCTCTGCAGTTTTAATTGACGACTCTTCCATAGCGGACTTAGTTTTGTGTTTTATTCGGGCAGGGGGGTTTTATTGCTTAATGTAAGTGTGTGTGTTTTTGTGTTGATTCTGGCCTAAGGCCTACCATTTGTCTGATTTTTTCATGTGTTTCTCGGTGGTTGGCTTTTCCCTTTTTGTTTGTATGGTCGGCCAACCACCGTCAAACTCTGTGTGATTTTAGTTAGTCTTGTCTGGTCTTTGTCTATGTTTCTCTTGTTCTGTGTCATTTTTCTTCTCGTCTGTTGATCGTTTTTATTCTCTGTGGGTGTTTTTAGTATTTGGAAAAAGGGACCGATGACTGTAGCAGTCTGGTCCCTTTAATCCCCACAAACCAACCAACCATAACCTGTGTGAGATTTAGCAGTTGTCCAGTACAGCCTTTACCTGGACAAAATCCAGATTACTGAGGTGCAAGTGATAGGCGATTTAAAACCAGTCTCTCCAGCATTTTGTAAAGATGACAAAGTAGTGCAACTGGTCTAAAAATCTTGATCATTTTCTTCTTTGCGAGGTTTCAGCAAAGCAATCACTCAACTCTTCTGCCATATCTTTGGAATTTGGTTTCTGCTTACACAGTTATCTAAAAGTTGCTTCACTGAAAGGGTTTTTCTTCAAATGAATATCTGTATTCCACTGGTAGGGTGGCTTGGTCTGGGGATATAAGATGTTAGACAGCCGTGAGGGCTAGACATTCTCGAACAACTCTTTACAGTCGCCGTCTAGGTATCAGCATTTGGGTATTGGTTCTATATAAGATACTTAGATGTTTAGCAATTCCTCAAATCTTGACCAATCGGCCTTCTTAAACTTAAACCTTCTATAAAAAGATAACTTCTGTGGGCTTACGGTAGCAAATAATTGACACATCACTGGTCTATGCTGCGAGTTGGGTATTAGAGAGCACACAGATTTAACACATTGTTGGCTGATACTGCTTCTACCAAAATTTAGGTCAGGATTTTAAGATCATCTCCACCTTTTACTGTTAAAACATCCAGGCAGTTTTTCATCATGGATTAAAGTCAGGTGGCTTGCTTCTGCCCATACTTGTACTGCTGTCCCACTCTCATCTTCATGTTAATAGCCCCAAACACTACTATGGCTGTTGAAATCACTGATCACAATCTGCTCATGTTTATTTAGAAAATTGGGTGGTTTGTTAACAATGAATTCAGTACGTGGTGGTTTATAAAGCGATGTAATGGTGCAACTGACTGTTTCTAGAATGAACATTTCAATGTTATTTTCCTCCATGAGTTCTGTGGATTAGATCTGGATATCTGGATGAACGAAGGTAGCACTTCCAACTACCCCCCCCCCTCCCCCCCCCCTCCCTAGCCTTTTGCACCCTCAAACAGTGGATGGAAAGAAAAGTCCTCTCGTTCACTACACACTACAGTGAACCTTGCCCCATATACAGAGTGGGAGCTCCTCAGTGCCCTTGCACATTGCCCTGACACAGCTCCTGGACCGAATCGGATCCACAGTCAGATGATTGAACATCTCTTATCTGACTAAAAGGAATATCTCCTCATTATCTTCAACCGGATATGGTGCGATGGCCTTTTTCCATCACAAAGGCAGGAGAGCACCATCACTCTAGTGCTAAAACCCAGTAAAAATCCTCTTGATGTGTATATCTATCGGCCCATCAGCCTCTCCAACATTCTCTGTAAGCCCTACTGGCTTCACGTCAGGGTGGCTTCCGCCAGGGTCGCCCTACCACTGATAATCTTGTGTCCCTTGAGTCTGCTATTCGAACAGCCTTTTCCAGGTGCCAACATCTGATTCCGTCATTTTGACTTGCGTAAAGCATACGACATGACCTGGCGACATCATATCCTTGCCACATTGTACGAGTGGGGTCTCCGGAGCCCGCTCCTGGTTTTGGTGCCTCCCATAGTTCCCCCCCCCCCCCCCCCCCCCCCCCCCCCCCCCCCCCCCCCGTATTCAGGAGAATGGTGTTCTGCAGGGTTCCGTATTGAGTGTGTGTCTGTTTTTAGTGGCCATCAACGGCCTAGCATCAGCCGTAGGGCCGTTGGTCTCCCATTCTCTGTATGTGGATGACTTCTGAATTTCGTATTGCTCCTCAAGTACTGGGGTTGCTGAGCGGCGCCTACAGGGAGCCATTCACAATGCGCAGTCATGGGTTTTAGGCCACGGCTTCCACTTTTCAGCCACAAAGTCGTCTGTCGTGCATTTCTGTCGGCGTTGCACAATTCATCCAGAACCAGAACTTTGCCTTAATGACAATCCACTCACTGTAGTGGAGACGTATCGATTCTTAGGACTGGTTTTCGATGCCTGATTGACTTGGCTACCTCACCTTCGTCAGATTAAGTGGAAGTGCTGGCAGCACCTCAATGCTCTCTGCTGCCTGAGCAATACCAACTGGGGTGCAGATCCCTCTACACTGCTGCAGCTCTACAGAGCCCTTGTTTGATCCCACCTTGACTGTGGGAGGCTCATTTACGGTTTGGCCGCACCCTCAGCATTGCGTTTCCTCGACCCAGTGAACCACTGTGACGTTCGCCTAGTGATGGGAGCTATTAGGACGAGTCTGGTGACCAGTGACCTGGTGGAGGCTGGAGTCACTCCATTGCAGATATGACATGCACAGCTGCTCGCCAGTTGCATTGCATACATTTGTAGTTCTCTTGAGCATCCAAATTACCATCTCCTTTTCCCACCCAGGCAGTTCGTCTCCTGCATTGGCGGCCCAGGTCAGGGCTCATGATTGAAGTTCGCTTGCGATCCCTTCTCTCCGAACTGCAGTCCTTCCCTTTACCACCTCTACTTGAGGTCCATTGGTGTACAAGTCCATGGTGTAAACCTCAGCGGAAGCTTTGTTGTGATGTCTTTGACATGTTTGTGCTTGGCTACCACGGGGTCCCAGCCTTTGCAGCATATTTTCCCCTCTGTACTGCATACCTATCTTCTTGCTATTCTTTTTCACCTCCCTTGGGGAACATGTCTGGGGTGTTATTGGAAAGTTCCGCGTTGTCTGTTGCTGAAGTAAAAACAGTCTCACCACTGTCTTTCATTCCCATTTCCTTTCTTTGTTTTTCTTCTCCACTCATACTTCCACTAAGGCGTTTGAGATACCTCGTTTTCTTCTTCCTCTCTGTGCGCTCCTGACAGCCAGCCCACATGCCTGACGCACAACAGGTGATTGGGTAACTCGTAATTCACAGCCCCAGGTTGACAGGTAGGGTTCGCACATACCCCCTGGTACAGACCAGGGCCTGGGAGGGGTGATTGCCTGAGTTGCTACCTTCCCAAATTGCCGATTGGTCCCTCTATCAGGTGTTCAGAGACGCTGGCAATCATGGGGGGTTTTCTCGCAGTGAGCCAATCATCTTCACAATTAACGTCGATGAAACGTGAACGGAATGAGGTTAAAAATTCAAAGATCATTCCAGCGGCACCGTGGTTCCTCGTGGTTTCTTGTACGAAGACATTTAGTCCTTTGCAATGGTAAATACATTTATTATTCAGAAACGTTTTGATGCAATTGCTGGCTCTGTGAAATCCTGCTCTCGTTTACGTAATGGCACTTTGCTTTTAGAAACTACTTCTGATTCTGAAGCACAGCTACTGCTTGCTGCCTCGCTTCTCTACAGCTAACCTGTTTGTGTTGAGGTCCATGGGACTTTGAATTCTTCCTGTGGTGTTATCTACACTTGGCTGCCCGACAGTCTGACTGAGGCCGAAATCAAATCATACCTCTCGGATCGTGGAGTCATTGGCATCCATCGGGTGATGGAAAAGGTAGATTCTTCCTTAGTGCCCACCTGCACTCTTTCTCTCACTTTTGATAGGGTAGTGCTTCTGTCAAAGATCAAAGTAGGCTATGAAATTATCACAATCTGACTGTACATACCAGGCCCAGTGCGCTGCTACCAGTGTCATCGTTTCAACCACACTCTAACATCTTGTCAACACCCAGCCAAATATGTAACCTGTGGTAGGGATGCACATGAGGGTGATTGTCCGCCTCCTTCTCCCCGCTGTATTGACTGCAATGGCAGGCATGTCGCCTACTCTTGGTATTGTTGCATGTATCTTGATGAGCAGGCTGTCCACGAGATACAAATAAAGGAAAAAGTGCCTTACCCAGTCTCTCAAGTTATTGGCTAGCCGCAAACCTCCCCGTCTGGCACTTAATAGTTTCACTCCATAAAGGACATGGCCATGCAGACATGCAACCTCAAATTCAGCTCTGAGGTTGTGAATTGTCCAGTGTCAAGGTAGCATCGACATCCCCCCCCCCCCCCCCCCCCCTCCAGGTGTGCAACAAGCCATCAAACTTAATGCCTCAAAGGGCGAAGCCACCAGCTACACCACCGGTAGGCTGTAAAAGACAGGACGAGTACTCCTGCAAAGACTTACTATGTCCCTCCAGTCAAACGCCACCTCAGTCTTCCTCTGCTAATTGGAAGGCTTGAAGAAGACCAACAAAGGCAAACTGTCTTCTCCTTTGCCGATTCGTAGATCCACTTAGACGGTGTTTCCATTTGATACCTTAGCCCAGCCAGTGCACACCACCAACAGTTTTTCTGCGTTGGACTCCACAGACAGCACAAGGAAACTGATGCTTCTGTGGACCTGAGTCCTTTCAGACAGTTACTTGGCAGCTGCCGAGTGACACCCCTTCGTTTCTTCCTCATGACACTCCTCCAATGGAATGTTCGCGGCCTTCGGTCCCACAAACACGATTTATGGTTGTGTTTAGCATCACAGTGTCCCCTTGTACTCTGCCTTCAGGAAACAAAATTGCATCCGACCGCTTTGAGCTCTCAATTTCTTCCAGGTTCATTTTGACCTTCCCACTGAGGTCGGCATTCCATCTCGTGTGGGTGTCATGCTGCTCGTACGGGATGACATTGATAGTCACCCCATCGCCCTGACTACCCATCTTCAAGCTGTTGCAGTTCGCCTTTTCCGTCCTCACCTGACATTTTCCTTTTGTACCATTTATATACCTCCATCATTTGATGTCACCAAGGCAGACTTCCTTCAGCTTATTGGACAGCTACATCCCTCATTTCTGCTACTCGGTGTCTTTGGCTGGCTCTGAGCACTATGGGACTCAACATCTGGGGTCGTCAGTTCCCTCTCAGTGTCTTTAATGCGCATCATCTCCTTTGGGGTTCTCCTAGAACCTGTCAGAGAGGTGCTCTCTTCTGTCTTACACAGGAGCACCCACATTCTTTTCTGACTCCTTACACATCTATTCCCATTTGGACCTACCCTTCTTGAGTGGTCCGTTCTTTCTGACACCTACTCAAGCAACCATTTCCCATGTGCTATACATTTGCTGACCCCTACCCCACCTGCGTGCACATCCAAATGGCAGCTTACTAAGGCAGATTGGCGGCTCTACTCCTCTCTGGCTATCTTCAAAGAGCAAGTGGAATGTCTCACAAATGTTATCCGTACTGCTGCAGAACGTTACATTCCTCACACTTCCTCTTTACCACGTTGTGTCCTTGTCCCTTGGTGGACTGAGGCGTGTTGTGACGCAATTCACACCTGGAGACGTGCTGTCCATGTTTTTAACCATCATCCTATGATGGCAAACTGCATTCATTACAAACAGATGCGCGCAAAGTGTTGCCGTGTTCTTCGGGGTAGCAAAAAAGCCAGCCATCTTTCATTCACTAATCCTTTTAACAGTTCCACCCCTTGCTCTGTTGTGTGAGCCAATCTCTGACAGCCCTGTGGTACCAAGATGCATTCGCCAATTTCTGGGCCGACAGTAGCGGACAATGTCGTTGTGGACCCTATTGCTATCTCCAACACCTTGGGCCGCATTTTGTGGAAATTTCATCTCTTCCCACTGTCACCCTGCCTTCCTCCATCAGAAACAAACGGAGAAGCCTTGGCAATACACTTCTCTTCCCAGAATTGTTAGTGCTACAATGCCACCTTTACTACGAGAGAGCTGGATCATGCTCTATGTTCATCGCAGTCCTCCATCCCAGGGCCAGACGCTGTCAACATTCAGATGTTGCAGCGCCTTTCTCTTGCGGGCAAGCATTTTGTGCTTAATACATAAAACCACATCTGGGCAGAGGGCACATTTCCTGGACGTTGGTGTGGAGCCACCGCCATACCCATACCCATCCCTCTCACCATCTGTGTTTGCAAGGTGATGGAACATGTGATTCCTGCCCGGCTGGTATGGTGGCTCGTGTCTCACAATTTACTATCGATTGCACAGTATGGATTTTGAGCACGGCGTTTTGCATTTGACCATTTCGTTACTTTGTCCACCTGTGTCATGAATGGATTTCTGCGGAAATCCCAGACTGTCTGCTTTTTGTGGGGGCTTTCATGGCCACCTGCCCTGTTTCCTTCAGGAATTTTTAAAAGACCAAGTTTTCATGGTGCTTGTGGGTTCCGTCTTGTCGGACACCTTTATTAAGGAAACCGGTGTGCCTCAAGAGTTCCATCTTGAGCATTGTCCTCTTTGCTATCGCCATTAGCTCCTTAATGGGATTGTTGATAGTTGGGAGCTTCCACGTTAGGTGTGTAATGGGGCCCCTTAGGGACATGGCTGCCAAGAAGGGAAAGAAATCCAATGTGCACTCAGTGTGCATGCCGGATGGAGTCATTCCAGATGTGAAGCGGATCCTCCTGGATGCCATGAAGAGCACTGCAGGTGGCTGCTCACATTGGTACCAATAATGTGTGTCACTTTGGATCAGAAGAGATTCTCTCTGGTTTCAAGCGGCTAACAGAAGTGGTAAAGGCTGCTAGTCTTGCTTGCAAGATGAAAGCAGAGCTGACAATTAGCAGCATAGTCAACAGGACTGATTGCAGACCTCTGGTACAGAGCCGAGTGTAGGGTCTGAATCAGAGCTTCAGACGCCTCTGCGACTGTGTAGGCTGCAGATTCTTTGACTTGCACCAAAGGGTGGTTGGGTTTTGGGTTCTGCTGAATAGGTCAGGTGTCCACTAGGCCACAGTAGGTGGCAACATTGGCAGCAGGGGCTGTGGGGCATGGACTGGGCAGTTTTTTAGTTTAGAAGGTCTTGGGAAAACACAAGAAGTGCTTCAATCACGAAGGGTGCAGGCTGAACGCAGGTAGAATGTAGATACAGGAACCATCGGTATAACACTTGTAAATTGATGTAGCTGTGTTAGGAAAGTACCAGAGTTCCAGGTGCTAATAGAAAGCACTGATGCTCAAATTGTTATAGGCACTGAAAGCTGGCTAAAGCCGGATATAAGCTCAGACGAAACTATTGTGAAGAACCTAATGGTATTCCAAATGGATAGACTAAAAACGGTTAGAGGTGGCATGTTTGTTGCTGTTAGACGTAGTTTAACTTGTCGCGAATTTGAAGTAGATACAATTACAAACACCGTAAATTTGAAGGAACACACAGAAAATGTTGTGGGAAGGTTAACAATGGACTGTGTTTTATTGGCAGGACATTTAGAAAATGTAACAGATTTACTAAGGAGACTATGCTTGTCCATGCTCTTTTTCGAATACTGCAGCATGGTTTGGGATCCTTACCAGATAGGATTGAAGGACACATCGAAAAAGTTCAAAGGAGGGCAGCACATTTTGTATTATTGCGAAATATGGGAGAGAGTGTCATTGAAATGGTACAGGATTTGGGATGGACATCATTAAAAGAAAGGTGTTTCTCATTGCGATGGAATCTTCTCACGAAATTCCAGCTATCAACTTTTTCCACCAAATGCAAAAATATTTTGTTGACACCGACCTACATAGGGAGAAACAATCACCACAATAAAATAAGAGAAATCAGAGCTTGTACGGAAAGATATAGGTGTTCGTTTGTTCCACGTGCTTTACGAGATTGGAATAATAGAAAATTGTGGCTTATTTCCTGCCCGGCATCTTCGGCTCCTGTTTTGTTGACGATTTTGCCATCTATTGCAGTTCCCTAAGGACCTGTCTCACTGTGGTTTCTTCAGCGATGTCTTCATTGGCTTTACTTCTGGAGCGTTGACAATGGCTTTCGTTTTTCCATTGACAAAACCATCTATGAATTTCGGTGGCGCAGTTTCTTTTCCCACCATCTTTACATCTAGGGCCTGTCGCTCTTCCGTTTGTTGAAACTACGAAATTCCTGGGGCTCATGCTTGACTGAAAACTCTCTTGGTCTTCCTATGTGTCTTACCTGGCAGCCCGCTATATACACCATTTGTACAGGTCCCTTGTCTGATAGAAAATTGACTATGGGTGCTTTGCTTATGTGTCTGCACATCCATCCTTCTTACACCACCTCAACACCATGCACCATCGTGGCATTTGTTTGGCCACTGGCGCCTTTTACACTAGCCTGGTTGAGAGCCTGTATGTCCTACCGCTGTGACTTTCTCCTCAGCAGGTATGCATGCTGTTTGTATGCCATGCACAGCCATCCATCCTACACCTCCTTCTTCGATGATTCCTTTGATCGCCAGTATGGTGTGCATCCCTCTTCTGTTACCTCCTGGACAGGCGGCAACACAGAGATCATTGGAAAGAATGTAGTAACTAGTGGGCTGAAGTATGAGGACTGCAGCCTTGTCAGCAGCCTCGTTTCCTGGCAGACGACATGACCAGGAACCCACATAAACGTTAAAATTGCCCCACCAAGAGTGAGCAAGTGACAGATTTTCTGGACCCATTGCACTAAAGGATGGGCGTTGTATAGTGCGCATAGACTTCAAAGGGTGCTGAGTGAGTATGAGCAGAGGACACAATTGAAAAGTCTATTGCCGAATGTACTCTGTAGCCTGATACACAATGAAGAGCTTGGCTGTAAATACTGAACAGTGTGCCGGAAGCTAATATAAAAAGACATGGGCACCAATGATGAAGGCACTGGCCATATCGGCTCAACTCTTTCCCGGTGGGTGTGAACCCTTCACCGCCTTGGCTTCGTGAAGCAGCCTGTGTCAACCTTGGCATTCATTGGATTCCTAAGGACACTACTCCTGCCTCACTCTATCACCCTAAGCTTTGCGACCTTCACATGGAACTTTGCGATAGTACCTTGTGTACACTGATGGCTCTCAGACTGACCGTGGTGTCAGATGTGCCTTCGTTATTGGCGCCCGTGTCTTTTTATATTAGCTTCTGGCTCACTGTTCAGTATTTACAGCCAAGCTCTTTGTTCTGTATCAGGCCACAGAGTACGTTCGGCAACAGACTTTTCAATTGTGTCCTCTGCTCAGACTCTCAGCACCCTTCAAAGTCTGTGCACAGTATACAATGCCCATCCTTTAGTGCAACGGGTCCAGGGAAACTGTCACTTGCTCACTCTTGGTGGAGCAATTGTGATGTTTATGTGGGTTCCTGGTCATGTCGGTCTGCCAGAAAATGATTCTGCTGCCAAGGCTGCAGTCCTCGAACCTTAGCCCACTAGTTACTATATTCCCTCCAATGATCTCTGTGTTGCCGTCTGTCAGGAGATGGTGTCCCTTTGGCATCGCCTCCATTCATGCGAATAAGCCGCGGCTTATTAAGCCTCCTCTCACCCCTCTCGCTGGGAGGAGGTGATTTTAACTAGTTTGCATATTGTGCACTGCCTTTTTAGTCATCGTCATTTGATAAGTAGTGCTACCCGACCACTTTGTACTCATTGTGTCCAAGCTTCCGGACAGAATGCCCCTTTTTTTAATTTGCGTTTGGGTTTGCAATCTGAGTTATCAGTCGTTTTAGCAAACGACGTGCGGGCTGTTGATTGAATTTTACTTTTTATCTGTTAAAGCAATATGGCAAAGGCTATTTAATTTTAAGTTTTGGACCTCCATTTCTGTATGGTGTCTGTTTTAGCCCTTTCCATGTCCCTGGTTTTAGCTGTCTTCTCTTAGGTAATTTTTTAACTCCTCTGTCTTTGGCGCGTATGACTCCAGTTGTTTGTGCGCCCCAAAACAAAACAAAAACAGACCTGCAATACCCTCCAGACAGAGTCTGCAAACAGATCCCCTGTACTACTTTCCCTCACACCCCCAATTCTCCCACCACCTCCAAGAATCAGCCACAAAGTAGTGCCCCATTCATGATCCAGTACCGCCCTGGACTGGAAAACTGAACCGCATCCTTCACCAGGGCTCTGATTACCTATCTTCATGCCCCGAACTGAGAGATATCCTATATAAGACCTTCCCACCCCTACAATAGTGCAAGGAATAAGAAAGAAGTGGAGATTCTTTGTTGTGCATGTAGCTGAAGTTGAAAACCTGGCAATGTAGCTCTTAAATATTGTTGAAAGTGAGTTGGATGTAGCCATAATGGTGAAACTCGCTGTACCACTGCCATCAAAATTCCGCGCATTCAAAACAGCATAGGTCAGCATGTAAACTGGTCTACAAAGTGTAGACATTTTGGCAGAAACTTTCTTCCAAGAAGATTCCCAACTGGCTATGGAAGAGGAAATAGTTGGTGTATTTGCAGTGGTGGTGGTCAATGAACAAATGGAAAATGTAGTTCAAGATGACAACATTAATGGTTCTAAACAAGGGGGTAAAAAATTGCTGTATAGTGTTTTTACTACAAAAAGCCTGTATATTTAGCTGGGAAGTGCTTGAAAATAAAGCAGTATGTGGAGAAACATACAAGTGCCAAAGATAAAAATCTACTTTGCATTAACTGTCTCGCTAGATAAAATATCCTGTTGTCAGAACATCACAAGAAACTTGCACAAAATGGCCTGAGTATGATCAGTTGAATATATGGTTGATAGATAATGTGCATCATGTAACATGACTTTTTCAACAGGAATGTTTCTCGAAATTTTGGTCTGTAATGGTACAAAACAAATCATTTAGAGATGATGATTAATGTCAAGCGAGAACTGTCATGTCCACAAAGAATTTGATGGCAAGTGGAAAGAGGCATGCCTCGAATGTGTTTTTTTGTTTTTTGTGTTCCAGCTGTCAAAAAAGATATGTTTAGGACCAGAGCATGCACTTCATAGAAAATAATTGCATTTTTCAGAGAAGATCAAGTATATTAGAACACAACAGTGAAACTTTAGCGGAAGGAATGAGTGGGAAAATAATATTCATGGTTTATTTTTTGTGACTGAATCCATTCTAGCATAGGATAAAGTAAACATTGCAGTTAATGAGCTAAAGCAGTGACAATAACAATTGGGGCACTCCAATACACACGCACTTCAGTAGATACTGACCAAAGAGATCATTGAAGGACTTATGGTAATAAAAAGTTTTTTTTTTTTGCAAATCTTGTTAGTTAGTTTCATGTTCCACAGATCAATTCATTTTATATTTACACCACAGGAGGGATTGTCAAGGAGAAAAGTTTTCAGTTCATACGGTTTATCAAATTTTGCTTTGCTGTCTGTCTGGCATTTTTTAACACTGGACAAGCGATCAAAAATTTTGGTTGCAGCAATGTGCACCTCTTTTTGCACCAAAGAAACCTTAATGCTGTATAGTGAATGTCAATTTTTTCTTCAGATATTGTAATTATGTACGTTATTGATCATTATGAACTGCAGTGAATTATTTACAACAAACTCCATGATGTGATAAATATACTGCAAATCAGTAGTCAAAATGCCTAACTTGAATCAGATGTCTAGAAGATGATTGTGCTCCATTCTGAGTAATGAAGATTTTCTTCCATAAGTCTGCTGTGTGAGGGAAGATAGTTGTTACTTACCGTAAAGACGAAACATTAAGTTGTAGAGAGGCACAGTGAAAACACTTACACATTAGCTTGTGGCCAGAGCCTGAAGCAGTTCTGCCTGCTTCATTTTATTTATTTATTTATTTTTTCCTCAGTGTCGACGTACTGCGTTGCTGCACTGGCTACTGTAAATAATGTAGCCGACAGGTACACATTTGTGTTTCACTGTAGTTTATTTTCACTTAGCACAACCCCCCCCTCCCCCCCCCCCCCCAATAATACAGTTATATATGTATGGCCAGTGCACTATTGTTTAAACTATCCATAAGCCTCATTAATAGTTAGTAGGCGAACCTCCACGTACTGCTACAATAGTTTACTGTTAAACATCTACAAGCAGTAAAAACATTACCACATAATTCACAGTTCCTTCGGAATAATAAGGTACGTATGGAACAGACACTGTTATTGCTTTAACACATGGCCTGTTGGTGTGACTCTTATTTCACTGTCAAGTTGAAGCATTGTTGTTGTAGTAACCAACTCAGGTTTCTCATCAGGAACTCGGCTGTGGACTGACTGTCTTGTGACCAAAAATCGTGCCCTTATATGTCATCACAATAATAAGTACTGAAAGTACACATTGTTTAAAGGTAAATTTACAGAAATTACAATTAAAACTTCATTCATTAAATTAACTGAAAATATCGAGACCTTCGTTCTTTTTAACAGCTTCTTCTACTGCAAGAGTTAGGCTGAATTATTTGTTTAAATCATGAAATTATCAAATATTGTTACCCAAACAACACTTCTGACAAAATTGTTAATTACTTTGGGATGAATGAAGGGCTAGTTTTGCTAACATATTTGTTTATACATCAAGAATAGAATTAAAGTTGCAAAACAATTGCTGATTTCACCTTACTACAAAAGTTACTGACTTGTAGTTGTCGAAATAAATTAGAAAATCAATTACATACCTAAAACTAAGCACAACATTAGATCTGGTGATATATTCTATAAAACTGAGGGCCAACCTTTCTCTCTTACGAAAATGCAGATAACTCACATATGTTAATGGTAGTTAGTTAAAATTGAAAAAATGAATTTTAAGGAAGCAGATGGCCACAGTACAGTAAAAAATCAGACAAAATATCCTACTTCAGTGCACTTACTTTTTACTTCTAACTTAAGTCTAAGAAAAAAAAGTGTTTAACACTAATGGCAAATTATAGTCAATACATCATAAATATATACAGAGTGGTCCATTGATCATGACCGGGCCATATATCTCACGAAATAAGCGTCAAACGAAAAAAACTTAAAAGAACGAAACTCATCTAGCTTGAAGGGGAATCCAGATGGCGCTATTGTTGGCGCGCTAGATGGCTCTGCTAGAGGTCAAACGGATATCAACTGCATTTTTTAAAAATAGGAACCCCCATTTTTTATTACATATTCGTGTAGTACGTAAAGAAATATGAATGTGTTAGTTGGACCAATTTTTTTGCTTTGTGATAGATGGCGTTGTAATAGTCAAAACATATGGCTCACAAGTTTAGACAAACAGTTGGTAACAGGTAGCTTTTTTAAATTAAAATACAGAACATAGATATGTTTGAACATTTTATTTCGGTTGTTCCAATGTGATACATTTACCTTTGTAAACTTATCATTTCTGAGAACGCATGCTGTTACAGTGTGATTACCTGAAAATACCACATTAATGCAATAAATGCTCAAAGTGATGTCCGTCAACCTCAATGCATTTGGCAATATGTGTAAAGACATTCCTCTCAACAGCGAGTAGTTCGCCTTCCGTAATGTTCGCACACGCATTGACAATTTGCTGACGCATGTTGTCAGGCGTTGTCGGTGGATCACAATAGCAAATATCCTTCAACTTTCCCCGCAGAAAAAAATCTGGGAATGTCAGATCCAGTGAACGAGCGGGCCATGGTATGGAGCTTCAATGATCAATCCACTTGGCATGAAATATGCTATTCAATACTGCTTCAACCACACACGAGCTATGTGCAGGACATTGATCATTTTGGAAGTACATCGCCATTCTGGCATGCTGTGAAATATCTTGTAGTAACATTGGTAGAACATTACATAGAAAATCAGCACACATTGCACCATTTAGATTGCCATCGATACAATGGGGGCCAATTATCCTTCCTCCCATAATGCTGCACCATACATTAACCCGCCAAGGTGACTGATGTTCCACTTGTCGCAGCCATTGTGGGTTTTCCGTTGCCCAATAGTGCATATTATGCCAGTTTACGCTACCGCTGTTAGTGAACGACGATTCGTTGCTAAATAGAAAGCGTGCAAAAATCTGTCATCGTCCTGTAATTTCTCTTGTGCCCAGTGGCAGAACTGTACACGACATTCAAAGTCGTCGCCATGCAATTCCTGGTGCATAGAAATATGGCATGGATGCAATCGATGTTGATGTAGCATTCTCTCAATTTGTCTGCTACTGATATGCGGATTAGCCGCAACAGCAGCTAAAACACCTACTTGAGCATCATAATTTGTTGCAGGTCGTTGTTGAAGTTTCACATGTGGCTGCACACTTCGTTTTCTTAAATAACGTAACTATCCGGCGAACGGTCTGGACACTTGGATGATGTCATCCAGGATACCGAGCAGCGTACATAGCACACAGCTGCTGGTCATTTTAATCACAATAGCAATACATCAACACAATATTGATCTTTTCCGCATTTGGTAAACGGTCCATTTTAACACTTGTAACGTATCGCGAAGCAAATACCGTCCACACTGGTGGAATGTTACGCGATACCACGTACTTATACGTTTGTGACTATTACAGCGCCATTTATCACAAAGCGAAAAAAGTGGAGTCATTCCATGTTAAATCAACACACTTCAAATAAAAATTTTACCTCGCCCTCTTAGATTTTGCTGAAAATTGGTATACTTACGAAACTAACAAAAATACCATATTTAAATTTTTTACCTCAAACCATTCCTGAAATATGGTCATTTAAACTTTTCAAAAACTGGCCAAAAATGTGTGAATGGACTTTTTTTAAATTGCCTTAGGAGCTGCCCTAATTGATCTAGAGAACTGGGAAAGGTGTCATTTTGCAGCATTTTTCGTGCTCTTTCCAGTGATAGACAAAAAAACGTAGCTTCTAATTAATATTGTTTTTCAAAATGGTAATTAATATTTTGATTTAATTTCTTTTTACAAAAAGTCAATAATTGAAAGTTTTCAATTTATTTCCATAACTACTTCATACTGTTGTAAATCACATGGCAAAATATAAATGTGGGATGATGATGGGTTCAATATATATATATATATATATATATATATATATATATATATATATATATATATATATAAGAAGAAAGAAAAAAAGGCCCTAGTTTGACCAAACTGACCTTTAAGGTAGTACGTCAGTAGAGGACCGTATACATAGGGCTTGATGTCTGTACAATAATTCGGAGACTGGAGCCATTGTTGAAATGATGTAGTCTGCATTGTTAACTTATAAGCTAAGACTTTGAGTGCCTACAGCATTATTGTGCACTGTGGTTTTACTGCAAATCAGTTGTTACCTCTGTGTTGACCAGTCTGTATCTATTATATTTAATAGTTCATTTTCAAGTAAATCTATACATTGAAGGACAGTTTATAAGTGGTTTTTGTATAGATATGGAACCAAGTAGAAAGTGCAGTGCTGTAAGAGTGCAGTGTTGTAATCCAGTGAAGAACTCAAATCATTTTATTAGAGACAGAAAAAAACTAAGAAATGTCACATCATGGATGCCCAAATTATTTCCCCGAATACCAACTGGTGCCAAGATTTGTGATAAATGTATGAAAGATGTAACCAAATTGAAAAATACACCAGAGCCCATCAGTGATGAAAGTGTTGAAGAAGAATCTTCTGGATCAGAGATAATCATCTGAGACCAAGACCCTGACTTCACTCCAACTTCAGTATCTGTTAAAACATTTAACACAACACTTAAAGAACTAGGTGAGTCCCCAACTGACAAGAGAAAACTAACATCTAAGCATAACGTTAAATAATCAGAAGTGAAGAAAATCTCGTCAATGGCACGTAAATTTTTTGTTGCTCCTGAAACTTTTTCGTCAGATGCTGATACTGATGAATCCGTTCTTGAAAATCTTAAAGAAAAAACTTTAAAAATTCTATAAGTAGAGCAAAAAACTAATGATTTCTTACAAATTTACCTGAAAAGTGGAGTGTCAGGAAAATAATGAGGGAATTTAATGCTCCTAATTACATTGTTCGGCAGTCCAAAGAAATTTTGAAACAGAGAGGATTCATGGAAGGTCCAAACCCAAAACCAGGGAAGTGTTCACCAACAGAAACTGTCAAAACTGTACATTCATTTTATGAAAATGATGAAGTTAGCAGGGCAATGCCAGGTATTAAAGATTGTGTGTCAATTACAGAAACAAGTGGAAATAAAAAAAAATATCAAAAAGATTTATTTTGTGTAACCTTAAAGAAGCTTACAAACATTTTAAAGACAAGTTTCCTAATATAAAAATAGGTTTCTCTAAATTTGCTGAGTTGAGACCAAAATATTGTGTATTAGCTCGATGGAGTCGCATACACACTTCTGCGTATGCACAACTCACCAAAACATAAAATTAATGATAGAAAATTCCAAAGTAAATACAGTAACAAACAGCAGCTTAAACAATTATAAGCAGTACATTGCAAAAATGCTTTGCAACCCATCATCAGTTGATTGCCTCATGGGAAACTGTGAATACTGCCCAGGAGAAACTGTCATACGTAAAATTTTAAGACTCTTTTCATGAAAACTTAATTGAACAAGTTCAGTTCCTACAGTGAATGTCAGTTGACCGATGTAATCTGGAAATTGTTCAGAAAACTTCTGAAGAACTTATAGATTTATTTTGTAGTAAGATGTCGACTTTGATTCGGCATAACTTCATTTCTAACCAACAACGAACATTCCTTAACTCCACAAGAGAAAACCTTATGGAATCTGAATTTGTTGTCCTATGTGATTTTTCAGAAAATTATAGTATAGTTCTACAGGATGAAGCTCAGAGTTTCCACTGGACAAGACAACAGATTACCATTCATCCTTTTGTTATATATTACAAAGAGGAAGACAAAACTGATCATATGAGCTTTGTCATTGTTTCTGATTGCCTGGAGCACAATACAACTGTGGTTTACACCTTTGAAAAGAAGCTAATTTCATATCTAACAAATAAATTTCAAAAGATTAAAAAAAAGATATACTATTATTCTGACGGTTCTGCCGCTCAGTATAAAAATAAGAAAAACTTCCTGAACCTTTGCCTTCATGAGGAAGACTTCAACATTAAAGCTGAGTGGCACTTTTCAGCCACAGCACATGGGAAAGGGGAGCATATGGGAAAGGGCTTTGCGATGGAGTAGGGGGTGCAGTAAAGAGACTGGCAACTCGTGCAAGTTTGCAAAGCCCATATCACAAATGTTGATTTTGCATATTCCACTCAAGAATACTATGCTGCTTCAGAAATATTCTTAAAAAGCCGAACCCAGTCAGCTTTATTAAAAGGTAATATGTGAATTTCCAAGACAATTTATTGGGAAACTGCTTTCAACTCAAAACTCAATTTTTGTCTCAGGTTAGTGTTAATGTATATTTTATAGAAAGTTGTTTCAAAATTATTGTTAGTACCTATTGCGTTAAATTTTAGCTATGTACAGATACCTGTTACTCAGAAACAAACATTACATATTTAATTTGTTTGATAGTTTCATTTCAAACATCATGGACTAGAACTATTATGTAAATACTTGTACTTATTCATACTTTATTTCAGTTTGTAGTCAAATGCTCAATTTCTTGTTTTTGTTGTATCGGTTAATACACTGTTAGTGAAGTTGTATGAAATTAAAATAAGCAATCAACTTAATTATAAAATATGCTGATTAGTTTTGGTTTAATAAGGTGATGTTTTGATATTTCTAATACTTTGTTTACTTACCTTTCAGTATATTTTAAAGAAATTCCTGTTTGTTAAAGGTCAATTTGGTCAAACTAGGGCGTTAGTGAAAAACAAGAGTCCGGAATAATTTATTTAACAATGAACCCATCATCAGCCCAGATTTATATTTTGCCATGTGATTTACAATAGTATGAAGTAGTTATGGAAATATTTTGAAAATTTTCAATTATGTACTTTTTGTAAAAAAATTAAATCAAAATATTAATTAGTATTTTGAAAAAGGTTATTAGTTAGGAGCTATGTTTTGTTGTATATCCCTGGAAAGAGCATGGAAAATGCTGCAAAATGACACCTTTCCCAGTTCTCTTGCTCAATTAGGGCAGCTCCTAGGACAATTTAAAAAAAGTCCATTCACACATTTTTGGATGGTTTTTGAAAAGTTTACATAGCCATATTTCAGAAATGGTTCGAGATAAAAAATTGAAATTTGGTGTTTTTGTTAGTCTCAGTGCCCACTATAAGTATACAAACTTTCAGAAAAATTTAAGAGGGTGAGGTAAAATATGTGTGTTGATTTGACATGGGTGACTCAAGTGGTCCAACTAAAACATTAATATTTCTTTATGTACTACACGAATATGTAATAAAAAATGGGTGTTCCTATTTAAACAAACACAGTTGATATCCGTTTGACCTATGGCAGCGCCATATAGTGGGCCAATGATAGCGCCATCTGGTTTCCCCCTTCAAGCTAGACAAGTTTCGTTCTTTGTAGTTTTTTCGTTTGACGCTTATTTCGTGAGATATTTGGCCCGGTCACTATCAATGGACCACCTTGTATACATTACATAGCATTACATAGTCCTCGCGTCATAGCAGTAACTAGCACTAAAATTGACTATAGTACGAAAGGTAGGGACTAGTAACAATGTTCAAATAAAGTACACACTACACTACAAAACATTACTTTAAGTCATACTGTCTGAAACTGGTTAAATTTGAAACATTTGTTTCTTTCCCATTTGCAAAAATAGCAAAAACTCAAGATGTGCAGTAGTATATATTTACTAATCATTACTTTCTTAAAAAAGAAGAGTGTCGCCATCACATAATTACTATTCAAATCAAAATTAAAGAGGATGGAAGTTTTACCAAATCATGGCCCCTACTTGTCTACTGAACTCTGAGCACTACTCTCATTCAACCAGAAAATTAGATATTCACACCAGTCTAGCACCACAATTATATAAAATATGATGACATGGAAATAAGAGAAGTTGAGAGTGTAAAATTCTTGGGATTACAGCTTGATCATAAATTCAGTTGGGAGCAACATACTAACAAACTGCTAAAGCGCCTAAACAAGTCTGTGTTTGCAATGCGAATGATGTCAGACATAGTAGATATAAGTATAAAAAACTGGCATATTTTGCTTATTTTCACTCAATTATTTCATATGGTATCATTTTTTGGGGTAACTCCACAAACAGAGAAAAAAAATTTTTAGAGTACAGAAGTGTATAATAAGAGTAATGAGTTGTGTAAATCCAAGAACACCATGTCAAAACCTATTCAAAGAATTGGGCATATTAATCACAGCTTCTCAGTATATTTATTCCTTAGTGAAGTTTGTTGTAAATAATACATCTCTTTTTCCAACTAACTGCTTAGTACACAGTATCAATACGATAAATGAGAACAATATATATAAAGATTTAAAATCACTTACCCTTGCCCAGAATGGAGGCCAGTAGTTAGCACCATCTGTCTGTGTATCTTAAAATACAGTAATAGTTCACAGAACAGAGCTTTTAACTGTTTGTGGGTCATATTTTCTGAGGTTGAGGAACAGCCCAGCCTTTTAAATGATCATGGAAATTTGCCTAAAAACCACATTCAGGCTGGCTGGTGTAAAAACTCATAGTTGTTAAACTGCTATGCAGATTTGTTTGGGATCTTGCTCAACTCCCTATTTTGCAATCTAGTGCACTGAGTGTTAAGACATACGAGCGCCCTGTGTGTTCTTTTTTTTTTCTTTTCTTTTTTAAATTTTAAATTTAAGTTTGTAATACGAAGCTGAAATTGTTTGAATAAAATGTGTAAATTTATTTAAAGATAGTGTTTGCATGGACTGAATTTATTGTGTGTTGAGAGTGAATGTAGAATAGTGTTTTCTTGAAAGTTAATTGTTCTTTCCAGGACTTTGTGTGTCCCAATTGTTACTTGGGATTCATTGAGAGACTAGAAGAACAGCCACAAGAACCAGAAGAAGCTGAATTTGAAATGGAAGATGTTGTTCCATTGGAGGTAAGTTTTGTAATGTAATTATGTAATATAAAGAGGGCAATGTAAATAAATTATTCACTTGGAGACAAGTTCTATCTAAATATATAGGGGAAGGTTTAGCGCAGTGATATCCAGTTATTGAGCTAAAGAATTAAGTATTGTTGGATCAGTGTTACAATGAAGATGATGGAGTGCGATTGTGACAAAATGTTAGATCTTCAAATCGCAAATGTATTATTACACATTTGATATTCAGTTCTGGTTAAAGGCCTCTAGACTTTCATGTGTAAATGTTGAAGTGTGGTATCTTTATGACATAAGCTTCTATGTTGTCTTCTGCATACTCTTATTATTTTACGTTGTTTCTCACTTCATATTTTATTATATATTCACATATCCTGTTGAAAACATTTCCAAATATGTTTGTTCAATTTAGCGTTTTGTATCATGTTCCTGTGACAGTTTGCCGCAAACTTTCACCTCCTAATTCTTGTATTTGCCTAACTTAGATTGAAATATGTGTTGTTATAATTATGTTCAGTGTACGTGACTACTTATAATGCACAGATGATAACTGCACTGTCATTTGAAAAGTGGATCAGCAATGCAATGGAAAAAGACAGGACATTACAACCGATGCAGACTTTATTTCGATCATAAACAAAATAAAACTTACCTACAACAATGTGTTTCTTAAGCTTGACTAATGAAGTTGACAGTAGAACTTGAAATCAGTTACTCAATAATCAATGAATGAGGCAGAATGCAATATGGGCCCAATCTCGGTGCCACATTGCCCCCCCCCCCCCCCCCCCCCCCCTCCTCCTACTTTCCATTGGTTTCAGATATGGAATATTTTAAAATTAGTTAACTCACTCGTAAACCTACACAGCACGTTTGTCTTCTAATAGATAGGTTGATGTCCACAAGTCTCCTCATTTAACTGGTTGCTTTGAATTTGATCTTTCTTTGTATATGAATGTAATCTCTTAATACTACAGTTGGAGTCACTTTTCAATCCCCTGAGCACAAATGCTCAGTTAGCATGGATAAAAAAGCATACATAGAATTTTAATAAGGTACACATATTACTATTACAGCATTGGTGCGCACACATCAAAACCGCATTTTTGGTTCATTGTTGATGTTATTAACCGAATCATATTTGTTAGCAACACTAGGGGAGATACACAGCAAAATTTACATCACTAACAGCATCCTGCTGGAGTAATGTATAGAAGAATAAAAAGCATCAGAGGCTGTTCTCAGTCCCTTCTGTAAAACTGGAAGATGAGCTTGGGGGGGGGGGGGGGGTGGAGGAGGAGATTAGAGGAAGCTCTGGCTTTCACCCACTTCCTCTTCAATACTGCCAGCTGCAGATACATCATTACCTACAGTTGGTAGGCTTCATGTTTAATACCTCCAACATTCTAGTGTTGTGAAAACAGACATTTTCTCATGGGCTATTTAGTTATTCAGCTTTAATAATTTGCCAGCTTTCTTCTTCCTTGGTTTGTTTTCTCAAAAAATCAGATTTCAGTAAAGTAGTTGGCAGTAACCAAATATACAACTTTATTTTTCCAATTATGGACTCTGTATGTTAAAAGTCATTATGTTTTTAGGAAAACACATACATTTGCTTCAATAAGCACATTTTTACTAAATATTAAAATTATTAAAATCATTATTGTGTTAAAGCTACCAAAGCAGTGATGAAATCCCTAGCACAAATCAGATGTTTCCAGAACATGATATCTAGTCTTAATAGCTATTAGTGCTGGAAAAATTATATATATATATATATGACACAGATATGCATTCTGGGTATTAACAAATTTTTAAATAGTTATGTTTATCAACATATTTACACAACTTTAGCCACTATCGATGATGATGATGATGATGATGATGATGATGATGATGATGATGATGATATGTAGAACATATCTGAAAAAAGAAAGAATTCTTTTTTTGGAATTTTATTGTTTTGTACACAATTAAGTACAGTTTATGGCAAGAACAAAATAATGTTAAAGCTCTCCCTACCATCCTCCCCCCCCCCCCCCTCCCCCCTCCCACCCAGGACGAATGTACACGATCCCTAATTCATGCATTAGTTAACGAAAATTAACTTCTGGGCTGAAAATCGGACACTGTTATACTCTTATTTATTAAATGTTCACTTGTAGTCACACTTATTTGTTGGTAACTTTCTCAGACAACAGATCGGGTCCGGAAAGCCCTAGCTTCTTTAGGGCTAACTTTTCCTCGTAATTTTCTTTTCTGTTAGCACTTAATAAAGGTTCAACAGCGTTCATGTTGACACTCCACATGGAAGCCTATTCCTGCATACTAGACAACCAACTCCGACCATAAACTGCCATTTGAAGAAATGATTAAATTCAGGAAGTGCTATGTACCAACAAGGTCACTTGACTAGAATACAAATGAGGCTAGAGGCGCTGAGAACCATAAGGACAAAAGCTCACTAGCTTTGATCCCCCCCCTCCCACACCCACCCAACTCCTATATTTTAAGTGAATAGCTGAGTAGCAGAGCAACCAGTGAGACAGCTTTTCGTGAATGTTGAGATATACATAAAATGTGGGCCTACAGTACAGATAAATCTGACCCACCATAAGATCAAGAGGTGTGATAAGCATGAATAAATGTTAGTCTCTCAGTGAGCGGTAATGTGCTTTATGGTACTCAGTGCCTCAAATGGATTACGCTGTGATAAAATACAGAACTTAATGTACTCTATCTCATTCAGTATCCAACAAAATAGGTTTTTCTATCAGTATAACTGTAACATATACTGATGTCTGATCTAATTTTACTATATAATGGCCCCCTGCGGGTTCGGGGGTTAGAATAGGCCCACGGTATTCCTGCCTGTCGTAAGAGGCGACTAAAAGGAGTCTCAAACTTTTCGGCCTTATGTGATGGTCCCCTGTTGGGTTTGACCTCCATCTCCCAAAATTTTCCGAAGAGGGAGCCGATTGGGGAAGGGCGCCTTACTTGGTGCATTGTGTCCATCTTGCGATCAGACCTTTCGCCAGCTTATACGCCATTGAATTGCAGTCCTGCGCGCTCTCCATCTCTTGGGCATGACTCCTTTTCTGCGTGCAGATTTCACCTTGCACTGTGCAGTGCCTCTTTCTGCACCGACTGCGACCATGGACCACATGTTACGTAACATCCAGCACGGTAGCCAGTCAGTTGTGGTGGGGCCGCCATGTACCCTGTTGGTTGTAGCCCCCTGACAACACAGGGATCGCTCTACTGATGCCTGCGCCGTTAAATCCTCACGTATGCCAAGGAGTAGATGCCTATCCTCCTGGGGTATCGGGACTCCCGGCAACGGCCATCCTGCCAGGTGGCTCTTGCCGTGGCTGGGTGGCGCCCGTGAGGAGGGCCCTTGGTCAGAGTAGGTGACATCAGGGCGGATGACCCGCAATGAAGCGTGGTACATCGTCTCTCGCTGGTGGCCAGCCGCCAGCAGTCTCTAAGTGTTCTCGGGCTCAGTTTAACGCTCAGAAATACGATCCGAAAACGTTCTCCTCCCTGGCCACACCGTGGGAGGAACGCAAGTCTCAGGATGGCAGTAGCAGTTATTCGCCCCGCTTCTTAGTTTGTACAAGGGTTGATGGGGAGTCTTTTCTCTCCACAAAGCCTCAGTTCTTCGTCGAGCATTTAGATGACAAGTTTGGGGAGGTGGAGGGCTTGTCAAAAATGCGCTCTGGGTCAGTCCTGATACTAACGGCATCCTCTGCCCAGTCACGACGGTTATTTGCTTGTGACAAGTTGGGGGATGTTGCCGTTACGATCACACCCCATAAGAGTTTAAATATGGTCCAGGGAGTTATTTACCATAGGGATCTTCTTTTGCAGTCTGATGAACAGCTGCACGCCAATTTAGAGCGCCGAGGTGTACATTTCGTCCGGCGCGTTCATTGGGGTCCGAAGGAAAATCAGATTGCTACTGGTGCCTTCATCTTGGCCTTCAAAGGGGATAATTACTGGAAAAGGTCAAGGTGATGGTCTATTGATGTGACGTTAAGCCCTGTAGCCCTCCCCCGATGCGGTGCTGGAAGTTCGGCTATATGTCTTCTCGCTGTACTTCCAGCCTCACATGTCGAGATTGCGGACGCCCATCACATCCCAGTACTCCATGTGCCCCGCCTCCCATCTGTGTCAACTGCGGGGAGCACCATTCACCTTGCTCGCCAGACTGCCGAATTTTCCAGAAAGAGCGTAAAATCATGGAATACAAGACCCTGGACCGACTAACCTATACTGAGGCCAAGAGGAAATACGACCGACTCCATCCTGTGAGAATGACAACTTCCTATGCTGCAGCTACAACACCTGTGCTAGCCCCGTCTGTTTCTCCAATTGTGGCCGGATCGACGAGTAGTACAACTCCTCCAGCCCCCTCGCCAGTGGGGGGGGGGGTCTACCCACCGGGTTGCTCCTGCGCCACCTACCTCAGGAGCAACACCATCCCACCCATCGGGGACGTCCGTCCCCACTTCTAAGCCGGAAAAGTGTTCAACTTCTTCGGCTTCTCACGCTCACAAGGGGTCCCTTGGGTCCCTCCCTTCCCAGGTTTCCGCCAGCGAGAAGCCTGACGACCGACAGTGGTGTAAGTGCTCGCAATCAGCTGGTCGTAGGGCTTCATGATCCTCCTCCGTCCCGGAGACTGAATCGGTGAAGGCCTCCCAGCCGGTGCGACCCAAGGAACGGCGTGAGAAACCCAAGAAGAGCTCTCAGCCCAAGGAACTCGTGGTGGCAGCCATCCCACCGCAACCTTCCAGCTATGTGTCTGAGGATGCGGTGGAGATTCTGGTGTCCACTGAGCTCCTCGATCTCGCCGGTCCATCAGACGCCATGGAAAGCACTATCACACGTGCTAAATCGGAGGCAGCAGGTGACCCAGCGGCGTAATCTCCCTTCCCAGTCCCGTCAAGCCTTTCTCAGCCATGGACAACACCATCCTCCAGTGGAACTGCAGCGGTTTCTTCCACCATCTAGCTGAGTTCCGCCAACTTATCAGCTTTCAGCCTTTCCTCTGCATTGCTCTGCAGGAAACTTGGTTTCCGGCAATGGGAACCCCCGCCCTCCGTGGCTACCAGGGTTATTATAAGAACCGGGCAGCTTATGAAAGGGTGTCTGGTGGCGTCTGCATCTATGTCCTGAACTCTCTTCACAGCGAGTCTGTACCTCTCCACACACCTTTAGAGGCTGTCGCTGTTCGGGTGTAGACGCCACAGGCTGTTACTGTCTGCAGTCTTTACCTTCCACCGGATGGTGATGTCGCGCAGCATGTCCTGGCTGCTCTGATAGCCCAATTGCCTCCACCTTTCCTATTACTGGGCGACTTTAACGCCCATAACCATCTGTGGGGTGGGTCAGTGGCAACAGGCCGAGGCGCCATCTTGATCATTTATTGGCGCAGCTCGATCTCTCAATATTAAATGATGGTGCCTTCACACACTTCAGTGTGGCGCATGGCACATACTCCGCCATTGACCTTTCCATCTGTAGCCCTAGCCTCTTGCCGTCTGTCCAATGGAGAGTGCATGACAACCTGTGTGGTAGTGACCACTTTCCGATCTTTCTGTCACTGTCACAGTGTCAGTCTTCTGGGCGCCCTAGCAGATGGGCTTTGGATCAGGCTGACTGGAACTTGTTCTCCTCCACTGCCACTATTGAGCCTCTCTCTAACGATGCCGTTGATGCAGTGGTTCAATCGGTCACCACTGGCATCGTTACTGCCGCCGAATCTTTCATTCCCCATTCTTCTGGGTCCCTTCGGCGGCGGACTGTGCCTTGGTGGTCGCCTGAGATCGCTGAAGCGATTAAAGCTCGCTGGCGGGCGCTCCAGCGTCACAAGCGACATCCCTCAATCAACCACCTTATCGCCTTCAAACGGCTGCATGCGCGAGCCCGCAGCATTATCCGCCAACGCAAGCAGGAGTGCTGGGAGCGGTATGTGTCCACCATTGGCCTCCATGTCACTCCATCGCAGGTCTGGGCCAAGATTCGACGCCTCTATGGCTATCGGACCCCTGTCAGTGTCCCTGCGCTCTCACTGAATGGAGCAGTTTGTACTGACTCCGACATCATTGCAAACCGCTTGGCAGAGCACTTTGCTATGACTTCCGCTCCTGCCAACTACCCCTTGGGCTTCCGCTCCATTAAGGAGCGGATAGAACGTCGGAGTCTTTCTTTTCGCACTCACCATCCTGAATTGTACAATGTTCCATTCAGTGAGTGGGAATTTCGAAGTGCCCTCGCCGCTTGTCCTGATACCGCTCCTGGGCCAGATAGCATCCAGTCTCAGATGCTGAAACACCTTTCAGTGGACTGTCAGCGACGCCTCCTCGATCTTTGCAACCGCATTTGGGTCGAGGGTGAATTTCCGTCGCAATGGCGGGAAAGTCTTGTTGTCCCCATTCTGAAACCAGGGAAGAACCCTTTGGAGGTGGACAGCTACCGTCCCATTAGCCTCACCAACGTTCTTTGCAAGTTGCTTGAACGGATGGTGAGCCGGCGCTTGAATTGGGTACTGGAGTGTCGAGGCCTTCTGGCTCCGTCTCAGGGTGGGTTTCGTAAAGGCCGCTCCGCCGACAATCTGGTGACCCTGGAGTCGGCCATCCGTACTGCCTTTGCCCGCCGTCAGCATCTTGTTGCTGTCTTTTTCGACATGCGGAAGGCATATGATAAGACATGGCGTCATCACATCCTTTCTACGCTTCATGGATGGGGTCTTCGGGGCCCTCTGCCGATCTATATCCGCAATTTTCTGTCGTATCGTACCTTCCGCATGCACGTCGCAGCCTCGTATAGTTCCTCCCATGTCCAGGAGAACGGTGTGCCACAGGGTTCTGTTCTCAGTGTGTGTGTGTGTTTTTAATAGCTATTAACGGGCTCGCTGCGGCCGTGGGAAATTCTGTCTCCGCTTCCCTGTATGCTGACGACTTCTGCCTTTACTACAGCTCTATTGGCATTGCAGCTGCTGAACTTTGGCTACAGGGCGCAATCCGCAAGGCGCAGTCTTGGGCTGTAGCGCATGGTTTTCAGTTTTCCGCAGCCAAGACCTGCGTTATGCATTTCTGCCAGCGACGCACTGTTCACCCGGAGTCGCAGCTTTATCTTGACGGCGAGCTTCTTAAAGTGGTGGAGTCACATAGGTTTTTGGGGATGGTTTTTGATGCCCGGTTGACTTGGCTGCCTCATATTCGGCAGCTTAAACAGGCGTGTTGGCGGCATCTAAATGCTATGCGATACCTGAGCCACACCAGGTGGGGCGCCGACCGATCTACTCTCCTACGGCTTTACCAGGCGTTAATCCAGTCCCGTCTGGACTACGGGAGTCTGGCTTATGACTCAGCATCCCCATCTGTGTTGCGGGTGCCAGACCCAATACTCCACAGCGGGATACGCCTTGCCACTGGTGCCTTCGGAACCAGCCCTGTGGACAGCATACTTGTGGAGGCAGGTGTCCCTCCACTGCAGTTACGACGCCAACAATTACTGGCTGCTTATGCTGCCCATGTTTTTAGCTTGCCCGGGCATCAAAATTAACGTGTCCTCTTCCCGCAGTCAGTCGTTCATCTACCAGGACGTCGACCCCGGTTGAGTTGTCCGATCACCGTACATGTCAAACAGCTTCTTTCCTGGCTTGGGTGTTTCCCTGTTCCACCTCCTTTCCGGGCCCCTCTGCGTACACCCTCGTGGTGTGTGCCTCGCCCTTGCCTCCGGCTCGACTTGACACATGGCCCGAAGGACTCAGTCCCTCCGGAGGCCTTCTGACGCCGCTTTTATTCCATCCTGGCCACGTATCAGGGCTCTGGCATTGTCTACACCGACGGTTCGATGGTTGCTGGTCTAGTCGGTTATGCACTAACTCTAGGGGACCATTCTGAACAACGTTCGTTGCCGGCTGGCTGCAGTGTTTACACTGCTGAGCTGGTCGCCATCTTTCATGCCCTAGAGTATATCCGCTCCTGCTCAGGTGAGTCCTTCGTTATCTGTAGCGATTCAGTGAGCGGTTTACGAGCTCTTGACCAGTGTTTCCCTCGTTGTCGTCTGGTGATGGCTATCCAGGAGTCCCTGCATACTCTCGCCCATAGCGGCAGGTCTGTGGTCTTTGTTTGGACCCCGGGCCGTGTTGGTATACCCGGCAATGAAACTGTTGACCGCCTGGCGAAAGAGGCCACCAGTGCGCCATCTCTGGAGATTGGCCTCCTGGCGGCTGATTTGCGGGCAGTCTGATGGCGCAAAGTTCTCTCTTTTTGGGATGCTGAATAGTGCGGTCTGACCACCCCTAACAAACTCCGTGCCGTCAAGGACACGACGGCTGTGTGGCGGTCATCCATGCGAGACAACCGCAGGGACTCAGTCGTTCTTTCTCGGCTCCGCATTGGCCACACCCGACTCACGCACAGTTATTTACTGTGTTGTGAGGATCCCCCTCTTTGTCGTTGTGGGGTGTCCTTGATGGTGGTCCATATTCTGTCGGAGTGCGCCCTTTTAATCGTGCTAAGGCAGACTTTTGCAATGCCTGACATGCTCTCTGCTCTTTTATCAGATGACTCTGCCATGGTGGACTTAGTTTTGTGTTTTATTCGGGCAAGGGGTTTTTATCCTTTAATCTGAGTTTTTTAGTGTTGATTCTGGCTTTTAGCCTCTGATTTTAAACTGAGTTTTTAAAGTGTTCTTGGTGGTTGGCTTTTGCTCTTTTTCTCTACGGTCGGCCAACCACCGTCACACTGTGTGTTTTAATTTGTTTTGTCTGGTCTCTATCAGAGTATTTCATGTCCTGTTTCGTCTGCTGTCTTTCCTGTTCGTTTTTTATTCTTTTCGGGTGGTTTTAGTTTTTATGGAACAAGGGACCGATGACCATAGTAGTCTGGTCCCTTTAATCCCACAAACCAACCAACCCTTAGTTCTAATCGTTTATTAGCTAATAACGATAATGAAACCGATTTCTTAGATGGCTTATTACGGTGTCCAAATGATAAAAATACGTTATTTTAGCAGAATGTGGTCAGTGTGTGCTACTGCCTGGTGTGATTTATGGCGAACATGGATAAAAGCCTGCTGCAGTGTGCTACCACCTGTGTCATTGATGTAAATTTGTAGTTGAGTGGTAAAGACTATTAGTGCACACTGTGAATCGTGCACATTATCAAATCAGTATGTATTTAGCCCACAAGACAATTATTTCATGCCAGTTGCGCATGCGCAGAAGCTCCTTAAAATGTGCAAAAGTGAAGATGTGCTTGTAACCCTGATTCCAAGTTTCCCCGAGTCTAGAGGAGCAATATGTAGCACAGTGCGGTACATTAAGTGTCGTATTTTTCAGATTATGGCACCTGCATTGTGTTTAACAGCATTCAAAGAAAAATAACCAATAAATCCGCAAGGTGTCAAAAGTTAGGGTGTTCATGGGCTCTTACACAGCAGCCGCCACTGCCTCTGATGTTTGCAGCCACAGAGTATTTAAAGTTTGCACCAATAACATTTGCCTTCATTGGATTGAAGTTTAAAACCTGAAATGGAAATGCAATTGCCACTGCTCGTGCTTGAGCTCTTTGCGCTAAACGCAAAACATATATATTGCATTTTGACTCAAATAATCATTTCTGATAATCATTGCACCAAGCTACTGTCCTCTGGACAAGACCAGCTGCAATGTTAACTAATGTAATTCTTTCTTTATGTAATCTAAATCGTTTGCTGGCCTGAGGACAGACCAATCTGGATGTGTCAGGATACAGCGAGCTCTGTTATGAATGGTCTTTGGCAGACCTGGAGAAACTTTTTAATTTCAGCAGAGATCTTTCTCAACTGCTGCTTCATTTTTAAATTCAGCAAATACCTATCTCAACTGTTCCTTCATTTTTACTAAAACCAAAGCATCTAGATTAAATATTGTAGCTTTCACCTTTTCATCATCGCGTTTATTTCAGTTTAAGGCTCTAGTTTTCCATTCACCATTTAGCATCATGTTCTGTTTGCGCCATTGTCAAAGTCTACGGTAATGGAAAATGTACCTCCTATGCTATGATACTTTGCTCCAAGTATCACTTTACTGGAGTGAATCCCATTGATTCATGCTACAAATTATTTGTAATTTTGACAAAGGTTCCTAAGTAATTAGCCCATGCTGAATTATTCTTATGAGAATAGGTCCTGCAGAGCATCTTCCAACTCCCTCATGAGCCTTTTGATACGGGTTACTTTGGGGGAAAAATGGCAAAATCTGAATGTGTTTAATCTGTTTGGTTTCAAACAGAGCAGTAAATTTCCTGGCAATGAACTGTTGTCCATTGTCTGACAAAATCACTGTTGGCAGCCAAATGCACAAAATAATTCTTCTCTAATTTTCCCACTGTTACTGATGGCGTAGCCCCCATAATCTGTTAAAATCTCATGCATTTTGCATAGGTGTACAATACAACAAAAATAGATGAATACCTATTGTGAAACAGATAAAGGTCCAGAGACATCGACAGCAAGAAGCTGTCTGTGTCCATGAGGTATGACGCTTTTCATAGCCCCTTGACTAGTTATGGATGCAGCTGACACTCGTTGCAGGCTGTTACCCTCTTCGGTACTCTACACCATAAGTTACTGAATATCACAGACTTCTGTAGTATTGTGATGCACTTTCACACCCAATAATCATACTCAGTGAGAACGTCAGTGTGCTGATCGGGAACACACAGTCTATATTCTTTTCTATCTTTCTTCTCCTAAATAACATGTACTAATGCATCTTATAGTATATTGTCATTTTCAGGTAATCCTTCGAATGCAGGAAATGTTTATCCATTTGAATATATTCGCTGCACTCTACTCCCTTCATAATTCTTTATAGACTTCTCAAACCTTTGCTTTGCTTTCATACCCTTGAAGTAAAACAAGTCTATTTCCTGTTGTCACTTTTCACGAAAATC